>NW_027006138.1:0-3355 GCF_036934945.1 Oncorhynchus masou masou | reverse complement strand
TATAGCTCCACATTGATCTGGTACTCCCTATAGCTCCACACTGATCTGGTACTCCCTATAGCTCCACACTGATCTGGTACTCCCTATAGCTCCACACTGATCTGGTACTCCCTGTAGCTCCACATTGATCTGGTACTCCCTGTAGCCCCACACTGATCTGGTACTCCCTATAGCCCCACACTGATCTGGTACTCCCTGTAGCCCCACACTGATCTGGTACTCCCTGTACGCAGCCCACACTGATCTGGTACTCCCTGATAAAGCCCCACACTGATCTGGTACTCCCTATAGCTCCACACACTGATCTGGTACTCCTGTATGGCCCCACACTGATCTGGTACTCCCTGTAGCCCCACACTGATCTGGTACTCCCTGTAGCTCCACACTGATCTGGTACTCCCTGTAGCCCCACACTGATCTGGTACTCCCTGATAGCCCCACACTGATCTGGTACTCCTATAGCTCCACACTGATCTGGTACTCCCTGTAGCCCACACACTGATCTGGTACTCCCTGTAGCTCCACACTTGTGTATTTTATTCCTTGTGTTACTATTTTCTTTTGTATTAGAATTTAATTGACTCTTCATCGTTAGTTAAATGCTCGTAAGCGATGTACCCTCTAAGCTGCGTGCGTCGCTGGTGTACGGTGTTTCCTCCGACACATTGGTGCGGCTGGCTTCTGGGTTAAGTGGGCATTGTGTCAAGAAGCAGTGCGTCTTGGTTGGGTCGTGTTTTGGAGGACGCACGGCTCTCGACCTCTCGACCTCTCCCGAGTACCGTAGGGGAGTTGCAGCGTATGAGACAAGTAACTACCAATTGGATAGCAGGAAATTGAGGAGAAAAAGAAAAGGAGAATCAATTTTTTAAAATGTAATTGAAGGCGTGATACAGACTCATTGTTCGCTGTAAACGCTCTTTGAAGTTACACACGAATGTTCAAATTGGTTCTCAGCAGACCTGAAATTTCTCCCAAATTTTTTTTATGAGAGAGAAAGTTGCCCGTAAGCCAGCATTTCACTGAAAAGTCTACACCCGTTATGTTCGGTGCATGTGACAAATATACTAAAATATTCTATAGGATATGTTGCTGGTAAATGTTGATGTCATAGATGAAACACAGCAACAACCAGTCAGGGAATGATGAGGCCTTGTGTTGAACCAGACACAACAACATACAGTAAAAAACAGTCAATCAGGGAAGATAGACCAGATGGAGGACCGCTGAAATGTATTTGACTCCCCTTCCATCACTTCTGTTATCTTATATTATTTTGTTACTGATTTAGCCTCTGTTTAGTTCTTGTCTGTAGTCACCGCATAAAACGCATCAACTATTTCTGACCTTTTCATAAAATCTTGATCTTTATTTCTCCAGGAGCAGTATGTCTTTATCCACGACGCCATCTTGAGGCGTGTCTTTGTGGTGACACCACCATCCCAGCCAATCAGCTTCGCTCGGTCTACTATGACATGAACCGATTGGACCCCCAGACCAACTCCTCCCAGATTAAAGAGGAGTTCAGGGTGAGTTTCTCGTCAGGGGTCCTTCCTCATTCAGGGTGAGGAGTAGACAGACATATTTTTACAGAAGAAAACCCCATCTGCAAAAAGAAAAAATAAATACTGATAATGTAGGTAAGGGCTTTCCAATCAGTGGCTCTTTCCTCAACAAACATGGAGGACTGTTGAACCATCCGTTTTAGAAACAGCTCGGTCGCTATTGGACCATCCTTTAAAGACCATGTGACCCTCTAACCCCTAGTATCTCTGTCTCTCTCTCCAGACTTTTGACATGGTGACTCCTACGTTGCATGTGGAGGACTGTAGATTCGTCCCACTGTAACCCACTGTAACCCACTGTAACCCACTGTAACCTACTGTAACCCACTGTAACCCACAGTATTTCCCTGTAACCCACAGTATTTCACTGTAACCCACAGTATTTCCCTGTAACCTACTGTAACCCACTGTAACTCACTGTAACCCACTGTAACCCACTGTAACCCACTGTAACCCACTGTAACCAACTGTAACCCACTGTAACCCACAGTATTTCCCTGTAACCCACTGTAACCCACAGTATTTCCCTGTAACCCACTGTAACCCACTGTAACCCACTGTAACCCACTGTAACTCACTGTAACCCACTGTAACCCACTGTAACCCACTGTAACCCACTGTAACCCACTGTAACCCACTGTAACCCACTGTAACCCACTGTAACTCACTGTAACCCACTGTAACCCACTGTAACCCACTGTAACCAACTGTAACCCACTGTAACCCACTGTAACCTACTGTAACCCACTGTAACCCACAGTATTTCCCTGTAACCCACTGTAACCCACAGTATTTCCCTGTAACCCACAGTATTTCACTGTAACCCACAGTATTTCCCTGTAACCCACTGTAACCCACTGTAACTCACTGTAACCCACTGTAACCCACTGTAACCCACTGTAACTCACTGTAACCCACTGTAACCCACTGTAACCCACTGTAACCCACTGTAACCCACTGTAAACTACTGTAACCCACTGTAACTCACTGTAACCCACTGTAACCCACAGTATTTCCCTGTAACCCACAGTATTTCACTGTAACCCACAGTATTTCCCTGTAACCCACTGTAACCAACTGTAACCCACTGTATTTCCCTGTAACCCACTGTAACCAACTGTAACCCACTGTATTTCCCTGTAACCCACTGTAACTCACTGTAACCCACTGTAACCTACTGTAACCCACTGTATTTCCATGTAACCCACTGTAACCTACTGTAACCCACTGTATTTCCCTGTAACCCACTGTAACCAACTGTAACCCACTGTAAACTACTGTAACCCACTGTATTTCCCTGTAACCACTGCAACCCACTGTACCTACTGTAACTCACTGTATTGCCATGTAACCCACTGTAACCCACTGTAACCCACTGTAACCCACTGTATTTCCCTGTAACCCACTGTAACCTACTGTAACCCACTGTATTTCCCTGTAACCCACTGTAACCTACTGTAACCCACTTTATTTCCCTGTAACCCACTGTAACCCACTGTATTTCCCTGTAACCCACTGTAACCCATTGTAACCCACTGTATTTCTCTGTAACCCACTGTAACCCACTGTTTCGCCATGTAATCCAGTGTAACCCACAGTACCAACTGTAACCCACTGTATTGCCCTGTAACCCACTGTAACCCACTGTATTACCCTGTAACCCACTGTTACCCACTGTATTGCCCTGTAACCCCCTGTATTGCCCTATAACCCACTGTAACCCACTGTATCACCCTGTAACCCACTATAACCCACTGTATTACCCTGTAACCCACTGTAACCCCCTGTTTTGC
>NW_027006137.1:0-3356 GCF_036934945.1 Oncorhynchus masou masou | reverse complement strand
CAGGACCGCTACCTCCGCCTTTGTGCAAGGAGGAGCAGGAGGAGCACTGCCAGAGCCCTGAAAAATTACCTCCAACAGGCCAGAATGTGCATGTGTCTGTTCAAACGGTCAAAAACAGACTCCATGAGGGTGGTATGAGGGGCCGACGTCCACAGGTGGGGGTTGTGCTTACAGCCCAACACCGTGCAGGACGTTTGGCATTTGCCAGAGAACACCAAGATTGGCAAATTCGCCACTGGCGAACTGTGCACGTCCATACATGAAAGCAGGTTCACACTGAGCACGTGACAGAATCTGGAGACGCCACGGAGAACGTTCTGCTGCCTGCAACATCCTCCAGCATGACCAGTTTGGCGGTGGGTCAGCCATGGTGTGGGGTGGCATTTCTTTGGGGGCTGCACAGCCCTCCATATGCTCGCCAGAGGTAGCCTGACTGCCATTAGATACCGAGATGAGATCCTCAGACCCCTTGTGAGACCATATGCTGGTGCGGTTGGCCCTGGGTTCCTCCTAATGCAAGACAATGCTAGACCTCATGTGGCTGGAGTGTGTCAGCAGTTCCTGCAAAGAGGAAGGCATTGATGCTATGGACTGGCCCGCCTGTTCCCCAGACCTGAATCCAATTGAGCACATCTGGGACATCATGTCTCACTCCATGCACCACAGACTGTCCAGGAGTTGGCAGATGCTTTAGTCCAGGTCTGGGAGGCGATCCCTCAGGAGACCATCCGCCACCTCATCAGGAGCATGCCCAGGCATTGTAGGGAGTCATACAGGCACGTGGAGGCCACACACACTACTGAGCCTTATTTTGACTTGTTTTAAGGACATTACACCAAAGTTGGATCAGCCTGTAGTGTGGTTTTCCACATTCATTTTGAGTGTGACTCCAAATCCAGACCTCCATGGGTTGATAAATTTGATTTCCATTGATAATTTGTGTGATTTTGTTGTTAGCACATTCAACTATGAAAAAAGTATTTAATAAGAATATTTCTTTCATTCAGATCTAAGATGTGCTATTTTAGTGTTCCCTTTATTTTTGAGCAGTGTACAAATGGACAAGCGATATCAGATTGGAACAGACTATAGATCACAGTAGAATAGTATAGAATACAGTATATACATACGAGTAATGCAAGATATGTAAACATTAAGTGACTAAGATACCGTAGAACAGTATAGAATACGTTATATACATATGAGTCGAATAATGCCAGATATGTAAACATTATTAGTGTTCCATTCCTTAACTTCACAAGGGTAGAGGCTATTTTCACTTCCGAATGAACGTGCCCAAAGTAAACTGCCTGCTACTCAGGCCCAGAAGCTAGGAAATGCATATAATAGAAAACGCTCGAAAGTTTCCAAAACTATTAAAATAATGTCTATGAGTATAACAGAACTGATTTGGCAGACGAAAACCTGAGAAAATCCATTCAGAAAGTGGGATTTTTTGTAGTTTTCTATTGAACTCCATTACAGTATCCATTGACTTAGGACTCAAATTGCACTTCCTATGGCTTCCACTAGATGTCAACAGTCTTTAGAAATTGTTTCAGGCTTATATTCTGAAAAATGAGGGCATAAGACCACTCTGAATAAGTGGACCCTACAATGTCCCAGAGCTTTTTCATACGTGCGACCAAGAGCGCGCCTTTCTTGTTTACCTTTTATATTGACAACATTATTGTCCGGTTTAAATATTGTTGATTATTTAGGCTAAAAACAACCTGAGGATTGATTATAAACATAGTTTGAAATGTTTCTACGAACTTACGGATACTATTTGGATTTTTCGTTTGCTTGTTGTGACTGCGTTTGAGCCTGTGGATTACTGAATAAACGCGAGAACAAAACTAGAGGTTTTTGGATATAAACAGGGACTTCATCGAACAAAACAAACATTTATTGAGTAAATGAAGTCTTGTGAGTGCAACCATATGAAGATAATCAAAGGTAAGTGATTAATTTTATCTCCATTTCTGACTTGTGTAATTCCTCTACTTGACTGGTAACTGTTGTAATGATTTGTCTGCTGGGCGCTATTCTCAGATTATCGCATAGTATGCTTTCGCCGTAAAGCCTTTTTGAAATCTGACACCGTGGTTGGATTAACAAGAAGTTCATCTTTAAACCAATGTATAACACTTGTATGTTTTATGAATATTTGTAATGAGTATTTCTGTTTTTGAATTTGGCGCTCTGCAATTTCACTGGATGTTGGCCAGGTAGCGTCCCACGTACCGTAGTGAGGTTAAAGTGGCCAGTGATTTCTAGTCTATGCCTATAGGCAGCAGCCTCTAATGTGCTAGTGATGGTTTGGGATGAGTTTGACAGCAGAGTGAAGGAACAGCAACCAACAAGTGCTCAGCATATGTGGGAAATCCTTCAAGACTGTTGGAAAAGCATTCCCCATGAAGCTGGTTGAGAGAATGCCAAGGATGTGCAAAGCTGTCAAGGCAAAGGGTGGCTACTTTGAAAAATCTAAGATACAAAATATATTTTGATTTAATTAACACTTTTTTTGTTACTACATGGTTCCATATGTGTTATTTCATAGTTTTGATGTCTTCACTATTATTATACGATGTAGAAAATAGTAAAAATAAATTTAAACCCTTGAATGAGTAGGTGTGTCCAAACTTTTAACTGGTACTGTATATCAAAGAGTGGGCACCTATGCAACCTGAGTCGGGTTCCAAATGATAGGTGTTTGCTCTGGTGAGAGAAAATGTAATCCTTCGAAACCAAAGATATGGCTCTGTGACTCTAAGCCTAAACCACCACCAGAGACCTCTTTTATCTCACACACAGACACAGAGTTGACAGTGAAATGAAAAGTCACTGTTCCAAATCTACAGACATAACAATAAAGACTGGAGGAACACATTTGCACACAAGTTACACAAACTCTTTATGAGAGCGTTGAGAAATGTCAAACACACAGTGAAACTGTGGGACACATTGGGAGTCTAAGGTAAGTGAAACTTGATCTCTGACATTGCCTAAGAACAGTGGTGTAAAGTATTTCAGTTAAAATACTTTAATGTACAGCATAAGTCATTTTGGGGATTTTCTGTACTTTACTATTTATAGTTTTGACAACTTTTACTTCACTACATTCCTAAAGAAAATAATGTACTTTTTACTTCATACATTTTCCTGACACCCAAAAGTACTCATTACATTTTGACAAGAAAATAGTCAAATTCTTGCACTTGACCCAGGATGTTCTCTTGATACCCCTACTGCCTCTGATCTGGTGGACTACCTAAACACAAATGCTTCTGTTTGAAATTAATGTCTGAGTGTTGGGAATGTGCCCCTGATTATCCGTAAATAAATAAATATAT
>NW_027006136.1:0-3359 GCF_036934945.1 Oncorhynchus masou masou | reverse complement strand
CCACTCCATAAATGTCATAGTTCCTCCCCTTCGCGTCCTGGGATGATCCACCCTCGCCGCCGACCATGGCCGAATAGTCTTCACCCAGAATCCCACTGAACTGAGGGCAGCTCGTGACTGAGGGGCAGCTCGTGACTGAGGGGCAGCTCGTGACTGAGGGGCAGCTCGGGACTGAGGGGCAGCACGGGACTGAGGGGCAGCACGGGACTGAGGGGCAGCCCAGTACTGAGAGGAAGCCCAGTACTGAGAAGAAGCCCAGTACTGAGATGAAGCCCAGCCAGGCAGTTGAATCCGGCAGATCCTGGCTGACTGGCGGATCTGGAAGAGTCTGGCTGACTGGCGGATCTGGAAGAGTCTGGCTGACTGGCGGATCTGGAAGAGTCTGGCTGACTGGCGGATCTGGAAGAGTCTGGCTGACTGGCGGATCTGGAAGAGTCTGGCTGACTGGCGGATCTGGAAGAGTCTGGCTGACTGGCGGATCTGGAAGAGTCTGGCTGACTGGCGGATCTGGAAGAGTCTGGCTGACGTAGGCCTGATGCGTGGTGCTGGCACTGGTGGTATTGGGTCGAGGACATGCACACAGGAAGCCTGGTGGGAGCTGCTACCGGAGGCTGGGGTGTGGAAGTGGTACTGGATAGACCGGACCGTGCTGGCGCACTGGAGCTCTTGAGCACGAGCCTGCCCAACCTTACCTGGTTGAATACTCTCGGTTGCCCTGCCCAGTGCTGCGAGGTGGAATAGCCTCCCGCACTGGGCTATGTAGGCGGAGCCGGACACCGAGCGCAAGGCTGGTGCCATGTAAGCTTCGGCCCAAGGAGACGCACTGGGGACCAGATGCGTAGAGCCAGCTACATGGCATTTGGCTCGCGCTCAATCTAGCCCGGCCGATATGCGGAGCTGAAATATACCGCACCGGGCTATGCACCCGCACTGGGACACCGTGCGCACCACTGCATAACACGGTGCCTGCCCGGTCTCTCTAGCCCCGGTAAGCACAGGGAGTTTGCGCAGGTCTCCTACCTGGCGTAGCCATGCTCCCTGATAGCCCCCCCCAAAAATTTTTTAGGGCTGATTCCCCGGGTTTCGCTCTGCGCCGCCGTGTCCTTCTTTTCAACTCCATTCTCCTATAGCCCTCTTCGCACTGCTCCAGCGAATCCCAGGCGGGCTCCGGCACTCTCTCTGGGTCGGCCGCCCACCTGTCTATTTCTTCCCGTCGTATAGTCCATACTGTACTCCTCTTTGGGCTGCTCCTGTTTCCTCTTCTCCTGCTGCACCTTTGGGTGGCTACACTCCCCTGGTTTAGCCCAGGGTCCTCTCCCGATCAGGATTTCCTCCCATGTCCAGAAATACTTAATACGCAGCTCCTCTTTGGGCTGCTCCTGCCTGTGTGCTGCTCGGTCCGTGTGTGGTGGATGATTCTGTAACGGTGTTCTTCGTTTGTCGAAGAAGTCGGACCGAAATGCAGCGTGTTGGTTACTCATGTTTTTAATAGAACAAATGACGATACACAAAATAACAAAAACAACAAACGGAACGTGAAAAACCTATACAGCCTGTCTGGTGAACACTAACACAGAGACAGGAACAATCACCCACGAAATACAAAGTGGGAAACCCAGGCTACCTAAATCGGTTTAATCAGAGACAACGAGAATCACCTGACTGATTGAGAACCGCCTCAGGCAGCCAAACCTATGCAACACACACCCCTAATCAGCCACAATCCCAATAACTAAAAAACCCCACTAAGAAATACAACAAACATAAACCCATGTCACACCTGGCTGACCAACTAATTAACTAAAACACAAAATACTAAGACCAAGGCGTGACACATAAACTGAACAAGTTCCACAGACTTGTGACTAACATAAATTGAATAATGTGTCCTTGAACGAAGGGGGGTGGGGAGGGGGGTCAATATCAAAAATAACAGTCCGTATCTGGTGTGGCCACCAGCTGCATTAAGTACTGTAGTGCATCTCCTCCTCATGACCTGCACCAGATTTACCAGTTCTTGCTGTGAGATGTTACCCCACTCTTCCATCAAGGCACCTGCAAGTTCCCGGACATTTCTGGGGGGAATGGCCCTATCCCTCACCCTCCGATCCAACACGTCCAAGACATGCTCAATGGGATTGAGGTCCGTGCTCTTTGCTGGCCATGGCAGAACACTGACATTCCTGTCTTGCAGGAAATCACGCACAGAACGAGCAGTATGGCTGGTGGCATTGTCATGCTGGAGGGTCATGTCAGGATGAGCCTGCAGGAAGGGTATCACAATAGGGAGGAGGATGTCTTCCTTGTAATGCACAGCGTTGAGATTGCCTGCAATGACAACAACCTCAGTCCGATGATGCTGTGACACACCGCCCCAGACCATGACGGACCCTCCACCTCCAAATCGATCCCGCTGCAGAGTACAGGCCTCGGTGTAACGCTCATTTGTTCGATGATAAACGCAAATCCGACCATCACCCCTGGTGAGACAAAACCGCGACACATCAGTGAAGAGCACTTTTTGCAAGCCCTGTCTGATCCAGCGACGGTGGGTGTGTGCCCATAGGTGACATTGTTGCCGGTGATGTCTGGTGAGGACCTGCCTTACAACAGGCCTACAAGCCCTCAGTCCGGCCTCTCTCAGCCTATTGCGGACAGTCTGAGCATTGATAGAGGTATTGTGCATTCCTGGTGTAACTCGGGCAGTTGTTGTTGCCATCCTGTACCTGTCCCGTAGGTGTGATTTTCGGATGTACCGATCCTGTGCAGGTGTTTTTACACGTGGTCTGCCACTGCGAGGACGATCAGCTGTCCGTCCTGTCTTCCTGTAGCGCTATCTCAGGCGTCTCGCAGTACGGACATTGCAATTTATTGCCCTGGCCTCATTTGAAGTCCTCACACCTCCTTGCAGCATGCCTAAGGCATGTTCACACAGATGAGCAGGGACCCTGGGCATTTATCTTTTCGTGTTTTTCAGAGTCAGTAGAAAAACCTCTTTAGTGTCCTAAGTTTTCATAACTGAGACCTTAATTGTATACCGTCTGTAAGCTGTAAGTGTCTTAACAACAGTTTCATAGGTGCATGCTCATTAACTGTTTATGGTTCATTGAACAAGCATGGGAAACAGTGTTTAAACCCTTTACAATGAAGGTCTGTGAAGTTATTAGGATATGCACAAATTATCTTTGGACAGGGTCCTGAAAAAGGGACGTTTCTTTTTTTGCTGAGTTTACACTACCGTTCAAAAGTTTGGGGTCACTTAGAAATGTCCTTGTTTTTGAAAGAAAAGCAAATTTCATGTCCATTAAAATAACATCAAATTGATCAGAAATACAGTTTCGACATTGTTAATGTTGTAA
>NW_027006135.1:0-3361 GCF_036934945.1 Oncorhynchus masou masou | reverse complement strand
TGTTTAACCTCCTCCCTGTACCGTCTCCTATAGAACCGTGTGTTTAACCTCCTCCCTGTACCCTCTCCTATAGAACCGTGTGTTTAACCTCCTCCCTGTACCGTCTCCTATAGAACCGTGTGTTTAACCTCCTCCCTGTACCCTCTCCTATAGAACCGTGTGTTTAACCTCCTCCCTGTACCCTCTCCTATAGAACCGTGTGTTTAACCTCCCTCCCTGTACCGTCTCCTATAGAACCGTGTGTTTAACCTCCTCCCCCTGTACCCTCTCCTATAGAACCGTGTGTTTAACCTCCTCCTGTACCCTCCCTATAGAACCGTGTGTTTAACCTCCTCCCCCTGTACCGTCTCCTATAGAACCGTGTGTTTAACCTCCTCCCCGTACCGTCTCCTATAGAACCGTGTGTTTAACCTCCTCCCTGTACCGTCTCCTATAGAACCGTGTGTTAACCTCCTCCCTGTACCCTCTCCTATAGAACCGTGTGTTTAACCTCCTCCCTGTACCCTCTCCTATAGAACCGTGTGTTTAACCTCCTCCCTGTACCCTCTCCTATAGAACCGTGTGTTTAACCTCCTCCCTGTACCGTCTCCTATAGAACCGTGTGTTTAACCTCCTCCCTGTACCCTCTCCTATAGAACCGTGTGTTTAACCTCCTCCCTGTACCGTCTCCTATAGAACCGTGTGTTTAACCTCCTCCTGTACCGTCTCCTATAGAACCGTGTGTTTAACCTCCTCCCTGTACCGTCTCCTATAGAACCGTGTGTTTAACCTCCTCCCTGTACCCTCTCCTATAGAACCGTGTGTTTAACCTCCTCCCTGTACCCTCTCCTATAGAACCGTGTGTTTAACCTCCTCCCTGTACCGTCTCCTATAGAACCGTGTGTTTAACCTCCTCCCTGTACCCTCTCCTATAGAACCGTGTGTTTAACCTCCTCCCTGTACCGTCTCCTATAGAACCGTGTGTTTAACCTCCTCCCTGTACCCTCTCCTATAGAACCGTGTGTTTAACCTCCTCCCTGTACCGTCTCCTATAGAACCGTGTGTTTAACCTCCTCCCTGTACCGTCTCCTATAGAACCGTGTGTTTAACCTCCTCCCTGTACCGTCTCCTATAGAACCGTGTGTTTAACCTCCTCCCTGTACCGTCTCCTATAGAACCGTGTGTTTAACCTCCTCCCTGTACCGTCTCCTATAGAACCGTGTGTTTAACCTCCTCCTGTACCGTCTCCTATAGAACCGTGTGTTTAACCTCCTCCCTGTACCCTCTCCTATAGAACCGTGTGTTTAACCTCCTCCCTGTACCCTCTCCTATAGAACCGTGTGTTTAACCTCCTCCCTGTACCCTCTCCTATAGAACCGTGTGTTTAACCTCCTCCCTGTACCCTCTCCTATAGAACCGTGTGTTTAACCTCCTCCCTGTACCCTCTCCTATAGAACCGTGTGTTTAACCTCCTCCCTGTACCCTCTCCTATAGAACCGTGTGTTTAACCTCCTCCCTGTACCCTCTCCTATAGAACCGTGTGTTTAACCTCCTCCCTGTACCCTCTCCTATAGAACCGTGTGTTTAACCTCCTCCCTGTACCCTCTCCTATAGAACCGTGTGTTTAACCTCCTCCCTGTACCCTCTCCTATAGAACCGTGTGTTTAACCTCCTCCCTGTACCCTCTCCTCCCTACCCTCTCCTATAGAACCGTGTGTTTAACCTCCTCCCTGTACCCTCTCCTATAGAACCGTGTGTTTAACCTCCTCCCTGTACCCTCTCCTATAGAACCGTGTGTTTAACCTCCTCCCTGTACCCTCTCCTATAGAACCGTGTGTTTAACCTCCTCCCTGTGTGTTTAACCCTCTCCTATAGAACCGTGTGTTTAACCTCCTCCCTGTACCCTCTCCTATAGAACCGTGTGTTTAACCTCCTCCCTGTACCCTCTCCTATAGAACCGTGTGTTTAACCTCCTCCCTGTACCCTCTCCTATAGAACCGTGTGTTTAACCTCCTCCCTGTACCCTCTCCTATAGAACCGTGTGTTTAACCTCCTCCCTGTACCGTCTCCTATAGAACCGTGTGTTTAACCTCCTCCCTGTACCCTCTCCTATAGAACCGTGTGTTTAACCTCCTCCCTGTACCCTCTCCTATAGAACCGTGTGTTTAACCTCCTCCCTGTACCCTCTCCTATAGAACCGTGTGTTTAACCTCCTCCCTGTACCCTCTCCTATAGAACCGTGTGTTTAACCTCCTCCCTGTACCCTCTCCTATAGAACCGTGTGTTTAACCTCCTCCCTGTACCGTCTCCTATAGAACCGTGTGTTTAACCTCCTCCCTGTACCCTCTCCTATAGAACCGTGTTTAACCTCCTCCCTGTACCCTCTCCTATAGAACCGTGTGTTTAACCTCCTCCCTGTACCGTCTCCTATAGAACCTTAACCTCCTCCCTGTACCGTCTCCTATAGAACCGTGTGTTTAACCTCCTCCCCTGTACCGTCTCCTATAGAACCGTGTGTTTAACCTCCTCCTGTACCGTCTCCTATAGAACCGTGTGTTTAACCTCCTCCTGTACCCTCTCCTATAGAACCGTGTGTTTAACCTCCTCCCTGTACCGTCTCCTATAGAACCGTGTGTTTAACCTCCTCCTCCGTCTCCTATAGAACCGTGTGTTTAACCTCCTCCCTGTACCGTCTCCTATAGAACCGTGTTTAACCTCCTCCCTGTACCGTCTCCTATAGAACCGTGTGTTTAACCTCCTCCCTGTACCGTCTCCTATAGAACCGTGTGTTTAACCTCCTCCTGTCTGGAACCGTGTGTTTAACCTCCTCCCTGTACCGTCTCCTATAGAACCGTGTGTTTAACCTCCTCCCTGTGTGTTTTAACCTCCTCCCTGTACCCTCTCCTATAGAACCGTGTGTTTAACCTCCTCCTGTCTGGAACCGTGTGTTTAACCTCCTCCCTGTACCCTCTCCTATAGAACCGTGTGTTTAACCTCCTCCCTGTACCCTCTCCTATAGAACCGTGTGTTTAACCTCCTCCCTGTACCCTCTCCTATAGAACCGTGTGTTTAACCTCCTCCCTGTACCCTCTCCTATAGAACCGTGTGTTTAACCTCCTCCCTGTACCGTCTCCTATAGAACCGTGTGTTTAACCTCCTCCCTGTACCTTCTCCTATAGAAACGTGTGTTTAACCTCCTCCTGTCTGGAACCACGTGTTTAACCTCCTCCCCTGTACTGTCTCCTATAGAACCGTGTTTTAACCTCCTCCCTGTACCCTCCCTATCTGGAACCACCCTGAACCGCGTTTTAACCTCCTCCTATCTGGAAACCGTGTGTTTAACCTCCTGTACCCCTCTCCTATAGAACCGTGTGTTTAACCT
>NW_027006134.1:0-3362 GCF_036934945.1 Oncorhynchus masou masou | reverse complement strand
CGGCTCTGGTCGGGGCTTTTAGTTGTTTTGCGCTTCTCGTGTAAAATGATCTCCAAAACTCCTTAAAGGTGGATGCTAGAGGACATTTTACTTAAGAATGTTTCATGTGATTTGTGTTTTGTTTTCATGTTTAGTCTAATTGATGTTGTATTGATGTTCATGCAGGGCTCGTCTGTTTAAAAAAAGGCCTTGGTGTCAGCATGAGTCCCTGCCTTAGTAAAGGTTAAATTTAAAAAAAGGCCTTGGTGTCAGCATGAGTCCCTGCCTTAGTAAAGGTTAAATGAACAAAAAGGCCTTGGTGTCAGCATGAGTCAGTAAAGGTTAAATGAACAAAAAGAAGAATGCAGGGCACATTAGTCACTGCAAACAGTGATCAGTGTTTATCCACTTGTTTCTACCACTACTTCACTGCAGGCTCTGGCATGACAGGTTGATAATAAAATATAGTGGTGGGGACTGACTTAGTAGAATTTTAAAAAACATGAGCTGCCACACGCTGCTGGGATCCTTGGCTGACTTGCTCGTCTAGTTCTTGTTCTGACTAACACAAAGGGGGCTAACCTGTATTTCATGCTCCACACCTTCTCCAAGTCCTCCCTTCCTACCCTGTGCACTATATATAGGGAATAGGGCCTGGGAGGAACATGGAGGAGAGGACTGGGAGAAGGTGTGGAGCATGAAATACAGGTCTGGCAGAACATGGTGTTGTCTTAGCCTCTCAGCCTTAGTGATCTGTCTGGCAGAGCACAGTGTTGTTTCTTAACCTCTCAGCCTTATAGTGATCTGTCTGGCAGAGCACAGTGTTGTTTCTTAGCCCTCGCAGCCTTATAGTGATCTGTCTGGCAGAGCACAGTGTTGTTTCTTAGCCCTCGCAGCCTTATAGTGATCTGTCTGGCAGAGCACAGTGTTGTTTCTTAGCCCTCGCAGCCTTATAGTGATCTGTCTCGCAGAGCACAGTGTTGTTTCTTAGCCCTCGCAGCCTTATAGTGATCTGTCTGGCAGAGCACAGTGTTGTTTCTTAGCCCTCGCAGCCTTATAGTGATCTGTCTGGCAGAGCACAGTGTTGTGTCTTAGCCTCGCAGCCTTAGTGATCTGTCTGGCAGAGCACAGTGTTGTTTCTTAGCCCTCGCAGCCTTATAGTGATCTGTCTGGCAGAGCACAGTGTTGTTTCTTAGCCTCTCAGCCTTATAGTGATCTGTCTGGCAGAGCACAGTGTTGTTTCTTAGCCTCTCAGCCTTAGTGATCTGTCTGGCAGAGCACAGTGTTGTTTCTTAGCCTCTCAGCCTTAGTGATCTGTCTGGCAGAGCACAGTGTTGTGTCTTAGCCTCTCAGCCTTAGTGATCTGTCTGGCAGAGCACAGTGTTGTTTCTTAGCCTCTCAGCCTTATAGTGATCTGTCTGACAGAGCACAGTGTTGTTTCTTAGCCCTCGCAGCCTTATAGTGATCTGACTGACAGAGCACAGTGTTGTTTCTTAGCCACGCAGCCTTATAGTGATCTGTCTGGCAGAGCACAGTGTTGTTTCTTAGCCCTCGCAGCCTTAGTGATCTGTCTGACAGAGCAAAGTGTTGTGTCTTAGCCTCGCAGCCTTAGTGATCTGTCTGACAGAGCAAAGTGTTGTGTCTTAGCCTCGCAGCCTTAGTGATCTGTCTGACAGAGCAAAGTGTTGTGTCTTAGCCCTCGCAGCCTTAGTGATCTGTCTGACAGAGCACAGTGTTGTGTCTTAGCCTCGCAGCCTTAGTGATCTGACTGACAGAGCACAGTGTTGTGTCTTAGCCTCGCAAGCCATCCTGATCTCGCACGCTTATGTGAATGGTTCGCTGCACAGATAGCACAGCGGTAATCAATCTACTATATACAAGGCTAATTGTTGCTTAATGTGCTGTACTGCAGGAAGTAACCGTGTCTGTCTGGGTACTTAACCTCTGGCTCACCTGTTATCGGGACTCTGTCTTTATTCCACACACACACACACACACATAGCAAGTGGGTTACTTTTCTCTACAGTACTGTAGAGCACACTAGAGTACAGTATACTGTACTGAACATATCTAATTTACTGTAGTCGACTGTACTGTACTGAACTCTACTGTGATGTCCTGTCCTATCTTGTGAAACATAAACGTCTATGATTGATTGGTTCAGGTCTGGTGTGGACCAACAAAATGTGGTCTTGTTTGGGGGCCGAGTTCATTAGAAAAATAGCCCGTGTGTAGAATAATACCCAAATATGCAACAAACAAAAAAAGGATATTGCATATTTCTTCCTTTTTTTTGTGTACCTTTTCAGGAAACGTCACCTTGATGAGAATAATATTAATATCGATCATTATGCATTTTTTTGTGTAGTACAGATCACGGACCCATGGTGTAATTCTGTTGTCGGATGTACATCCACTTCATCTACTGTAGTTCAATAATCCCAAAATATATTGTTCAAAGTCCAGGTGTGATGTCATAGCTGACAGCCAGTTCTTTCTGCAGATTTCTTGACATGTTAAGTTTTTTGGGTGGAAAATGCAAAAAAACAAAAAAACAAACAGAATATGATCATTCTAATGTCATTTCACATGTGACATAACACTTCATCCACCTATTTTATGTACGACATTTGTTAATGAAACATATTTTATGTACGACATTTGTTAATGAAACATTTTATGTAAGTCTTAAAGTGTTTATGAAGGTATTAAGTTTTTCATTTCATGCAATTTAGGTGACAGGGACAGTGCACAATATCCAAAGTTAGAAGTATTTTTCCTATGTCCTGCTATGTCTTGTGCGAATGCTCTCCTCGCTCTCTCGCTCTCTCGCTCCTCGTCTCGCTCTCTCGCTCGTTCTCTCGCTCGTTCTCTCGCTCTCTTGCTCGTTCTCTTGCTCGTCTCTCTTGCTCTCTCTCTCTTGCTCTCTCTCTTGCTCTCTCTCTTGCTCTCTCTCTTGCTCTCTCTCTTGCTCTCTCTCTTGCTCTCTCTCTTGCTCTCTCTCTTGCTCTCTCTCTTGCTCTCTCTCTTGCTCTCTCTCGCGCTCTCTCTCGCGCTCTCTCTCTTGCTCTCTCTCTCTCTCTTGCTCTCTCTCTCTCTCTTGCTCTCTCTCTCTCTCTTCGCTCTCTCTCTCGCTCTCTCTCGCTCTCTCTCGCGCTCTCTCTCGCTCTCTCTGCTCTCTCTCGCTCTCTCTCGCTCTCTCTCGCTCTCTCTCGCTCTCTCTGCGCTCTCTCTCGCTCTCTCTCTCGCGCTCTCTCTCGCTCTCTCTCTCGCTCTCTCTCTCTCTTGCTCTCTCTTGCTCTCTCTCTCGCTCTCTCGCTCTCTCTCTCTCTCGCTCTCTCTCTCGCTCTCGCGCTCGCTCTCGCGCTCTCTCTCTCGCTCTC
>NW_027006133.1:0-3362 GCF_036934945.1 Oncorhynchus masou masou | reverse complement strand
TCTACATTTACATTTACATTTAAGTCATTTAGCAGACGCTCTTATCCAGAGCGACTTACAAATTGGTGAATTCACCTTCTGACATCCAGTGGAACAGCCACTTTACAATAGTGCATCTAAATCATTAAGGGGGGGGATGGTGAGAAGGATTACTTATCCTATCCTAGGTATTCCTTGAAGAGGTGGGGTTTCAGGTGTCTCCGGAAGGTGGTGATTGACTCCGCTGTCCTGGCGTCGTGAGGGAGTTTGTTCCACCATTGGGGGGCCAGAGCAGCGAACAGTTTTGACTGGGCTGAGCGGGAACTGTACTTCCTCAATGGTAGGGAGGCGAGCAGGCCAGAGGTGGATGAACGCAGTGCCCTTGCTTGGGTGTAGGGCCTGATCAGAGCCTGGAGGTACTGCGGTGCCGTTCCCCTCACAGCTCCGTATGCAAGCACCATGGTCTTGTAGCGGATGCGAGCTTCAACTGGAAGCCAGTGGAGAGAGCGGAGGAGCGGGGTGACGTGAGAGAACTTGGGAAGGTTGAACACCAGACGGGCTGCGGCGTTCTGGATGAGTTGTAGGGGCTTAATGGCACAGGCAGGGAGCCCAGCCAACAGCGAGTTGCAGTAATCCAGACGGGAGATGACAAGTGCCTGGATTAGGACCTGCGCCGCTTCCTGTGTGAGGCAGGGTCGTACTCTGCGGATGTTGTAGAGCATGAACCTACAGGAGCGGGCCACCGCCATGATGTTGGTTGAGAACGACAGGGTGTTGTCCAGGATCACGCCAAGGTTCTTAGCGCTCTGGGAGGAGGACACAATGGAGTTGTCAACCGTGATGGCGAGATCATGGAACGGGCAGTCCTTCCCCGGGAGGAAGAGCAGCTCCGTCTTGCCGAGGTTCAGCTTGAGGTGGTGATCCAGAGTCATCCACACTGATATGTCTGCCAGACATGCAGAGATGCGATTCGCCACCTGGTCATCAGAAGGGGAAAGGAGAAGATTAATTGTGTGTCGTCTGCATAGCAATGATAGGAGAGACCATGTGAGGTTATGACAGAGCCAAGTGACTTGGTGTATAGCGAGAATAGGAGAGGGCCTAGAACAGAGCCCTGGGGACACCAGTGGTGAGGAGCGCGTGGCGAGGAGACAGATTCTCGCCACGCCACCTGGTAGGAACGACCTGTCAGGTAGGACGCAATCCAAGCGTGGGCCGCGCGGAGATGCCCAACTCGGAGAGGGTGGAGAGGAGGATCTGATGGTTCACAGTATCGAAGGCAGCCGATAGGTCTAGAAGGATGAGAGCAGAGGAGAGAGAGTTAGCTTTAGCAGTGCGGAGCGCCTCCGTGATACAGAGAAGAGCAGTCTCAGTTGAATGACTTGTCTTGAAACCTGACTGATTTGGATCAAGAAAGGTCATTCTGAGAGAGATAGTGGGAGAGCTGGCCAGGACGGCACGTTCAAGAGTTTGGAGAAAAGAAAGAAGGGATACTGGTCTGTAGTTGTTGACATCGGAGGGATCGAGTGTAGGTTTTTCAGAAGGGTGCAACTCTCGCTCTCTTGAAGACGGAAGGGACGTAGCCAGCGGTCAGGGATGAGTTGATGAGCGAGGTGAGGTAAGGGAGAAAGGTCTCGGAAATGGTCTGGAGAAGAGAGGAGGGGATAGGGTCAAGCGGGCAGGTTGTTGGGCGGCCGGCCGTCTGCAAGACGAGATTTCATCTGGAGGAGAGAGGGGAGAAAGAGGTCAGAGCACAAGGTAGGGCAGTGTGAGCAGAACCAGCGGTGTCGTTTGACTTAGCAAGCAGGGATCGGATGTAGTGACCTTCTTTTCAAAATAGTTGTGAAGTCATCTGCAGAGAGGAGGAGGGGGAGGGGGGAGGAGGATTCAGAAGGGGGAGGAGAAGGTGGCAAAGAGCTTCCTAGGGTTAGAGGCAGATGCTTGGAATTTAGAGTGGTAAAAAGTGGCTTTAGCAGCAGAGACAGAGGAGGAAAATGTAGAGAGGGAGGGAGTGAAAGGATGCCAGGTCCGCAGGGGAGGCGGGTTTTCCTCCATTTCCGCTCGGCTGGCCGGAGCTCTGTTCTGTGAGCTCGCAATGAGTCCATCGAGCCACGGAGCGGGAGGAGGACCGAGCCGGCCTGGAGGATAGGGGACATGGGAGTCAAAGGATGCAGAAAGGGAAGAGAGGAGGGTTGAGGAGGCAGAATCAGGAGATAGGTTGGAGAAGGTATGAGCAGAGGGAAGAGATGATAGGATGGAAGAGGAAAGAGTAGCGGGGAGAGGAGCGAAGGTTGGGACGACGCGATACCATCCAGTGGGGGCAGTGTGGAAGTGTTGGATGAGGCGAGAGGGAAAAGGATACAAGGTAGTGGTCGGAGACTTGGAGGAGTTGCAGTGAGGTTAGTGGAAGAACAGCATCTAGTAAAGATGAGGTCGAGCGTATTGCCTGCCTTGTGAGTAGGGGGGAAGGTGAGAGGGTGAGGTCAAAGGAGAGGAGTGGAAAGAAGGAGGCAGAGAGGAATGAGTCAAAGGTAGACGTGGGGAGGTTAAAGTCGCCCAGGACTGTGAGAGGTCTACTCTGGATGGTTCTGAGTTAGAATATGTGGACAATTGCAAACACCTAGGTGTCTGGTTAGACTGTAAACTCTCCTTCCAGACTCACATTACACATCTCCAATCCAAAATTAAATCTAGAATAGGTTTCCTATTTCGCAACAAATCATCCTTCACTCATGCTGCCAAACATAACCCTCATAAAACTGACTGTCCTACCGATCCTTGGTTTCCCCGGTCGGTGATGTAATTTACAAAATAGCCTCCAACACCACTCAGAAAATTGCATGCAGTCTATCACAGTGCCATCTGTTTTGTCACCAAAGCCCCATATACTACCACCACTACGACCCGCATGCGCTCGTTGGCTGGCCTCGCTTCATACTCGTCCCCAAACCCACTGGCTCCAGGTCATCTATAAGTCTTTGTTAGACAGCCCCACCCTATCTCAGCCGCTCACTGGTCACCATGAAGCAGCACCCACCAGCCAGCACGCTCAGAGGCAGGTATGTGTTCACTGGTCACCCCCAAAGCCAATTCTCTTCGGCCACCTTTCTTTCCAGTTCTCTGCTGCCAATGACTGGAGCGAATTGCAAAAATCACTGAAGCTGGAGACTCATAGTTCCCTCACTAACTTTAGGCATCCAGCGGTCAGAGCAGCCTCGCCAGATCATTGCACCTGTACACATGCCCATCCAACTACCTCATCTCCCATATTGTTATTATTATTATTTTTGTTGTTGTTCCTTTGTTCCTCAATTTTATACACCTGTCAGCAACCAGTGCTGGCTGAAATGAGCCGAATCCACCTCATTTTTAAGGGGTGTCCA
>NW_027006132.1:0-3362 GCF_036934945.1 Oncorhynchus masou masou | reverse complement strand
TCTAGGACAGGTTCTCCATAGTGTATAGTGTCTCAGTCTAGACAGGTTCTCCATAGTGTCTACAGTCTAGGACAGGTTCTCCATAGTGTATAGTGTCTACAGTCTAGGACAGTTTCTCCATAGTGTCTACAGTCTAGGACAGGTTCTCCATAGTGTATAGTGTCTACAGTCTAGGACAGGTTCTCCATAGTGTCTACAGTCTAGGACAGGTTCTCCATAGTGTATAGTGTCTAGGACAGGTTCTCCATAGTGTATAGTGTCTACAGTCTAGGACAGGTTCTCCATAGTGTATAGTGTCTACAGTCTAGGACAGGTTCTCCATAGTGTCTACAGTCTAGGACAGGTTCTCCATAGTGTATAGTGTCTAGGACAGGTTCTCCATAGTGTATAGTAGTCTAGGACAGGTTCTCCATAGTGTATAGTGTCTAGAGGACAGGTTCTCCATAGTGTATAGTGTCTACAGTCTAGGACAGGTTCTCCATAGTGTATAGTGTCTACAGTCTAGGACAGTTTCTCCATAGTGTCTACAGTCTAGGACAGGTTCTCCATAGTGTATAGTGTCTACAGTCTAGGACAGGTTCTCCATAGTGTCTACAGTCTAGGACAGGTTTCTCCATAGTGTATAGTGTCTACAGTCTAGGACAGGTTCTCCATAGTGTCTACAGTCTAGGACAGGTTCTCCATAGTGTATAGTGTCTACAGTCTAGGACAGGTTCTCCATAGTGTATAGTGTCTACAGTCTAGGACAGGTTCTCCATAGTGTATAGTGTCTACAGTCTAGGACAGGTTCTCCATAGTGTGTACTACAGTCTAGGACAGGTTCTCCATAGTTAGTCTACAGTCTAGGACAGTTTCTCCATAGTGTATAGTGTCTACAGTCTAGGACAGTTTCTACATAGTGTCTACAGTCTAGGACAGTTTCTCCATACTGTCTATAGTCTAGTACAGTTTCTCTATAGTATCTACAGTCTAGGACAGGTTCTCCATAGTGTCTACAGTCTAGGACAGGTTCTCCATAGTGTATAGTATCTACAGTCTAGGACAGGTTCTCCATAAGTGTCTACAGTCTAGGACAGTTTCTCCATAGTGTATAGTGTCTACAGTCTAGTACAGGTTCTCCATAGTGTCTACAGTCTAGGACAGGTTCTCCATAGTGTATAGTGTCTACAGTCTAGGACAGGTTCTCCATAGTGTATAGTCAGTCTAGGACAGTTTCTCCATAGTGTCTACAGTCTAGGACAGGTTCTCCATATGTGTCTACAGTCTAGGACAGGTTCTCCATACTGTCTACAGTCTAGGACAGGTTCTCCATACTGTCTACAGTCTAGGACAGGTTCTCCATAGTGTATAGTGTCTAGGACAGGTTCTCCATAGTGTATAGTGTCTACAGTCTAGGACAGTTTGTCCATAGTGTCTACAGTCTAGGACAGGTTCTCCATAGTGTCTACAGTCTAGGACAGGTTCTCCATACTGTCTACAGTCTAGGACAGGTTCTCCATAGTGTATAGTGTCTACAGTCTAGGACAGTTTCTCCATACTGTCTACAGTCTAGGACAGTTTCTCCATACTGTCTACAGTCTAGGACAGTTTCTCCATAGTGTCTACAGTCTAGGACAGGTTCTCCAAAGTGTCTACAGTCTAGGACAGTTTCTCCATAGTGTATAGTATCTATAGTCTAGGACAGGTTCTCCATAGTGTATAGTGTCTACAGTCTAGGACAGTTTCTCCATAGTGTATAGTGTCTAGGACAGGTTATCCATAGTGTATACTGTCTACAGTCTAGGACAGTTTCTCCATAGTGTATAGTGTCTACAGTCTAGGACAGTTTCTCCATAGTGTATAGTGTCTACAGTCTAGGACAGGTTCTCCATAGTGTATAGTTTCTACAGTCTAGGACAGGTTCTCCATAGTGTATAGTGTCTAGGACAGTTTCTCCATAGTGTCTACAGTCTAGGACAGGTTCTCCATAGTGTATAGTGTCTACAGTCTAGGACAGTTTCTCCATAGTGTCTACAGTCTAGGACAGGTTCTCCATAGTGTCTACAGTCTAGGACAGTTTCTCCATAGTTTATAGTGTCTACAGTCTAGGACAGGTTCTCCATACTGTCTACAGTCTAGGACAGGTTCTCCATAGTGTATAGTGTCTAGGACAGGTTCTCCATAGTGTATAGTGTCTACAGTCTAGGACAGGTTCTCCATAGTGTCTACAGTCTAGGACAGGTTCTCCATAGTGTCTACAGTCTAGGACAGGTTCTCCATAGTGTATCGTACAGTCTAGGACAGGTTCTCCATAGTGTATAGTGTCTACAGTCTAGGACAGGTTCTCCATAGTGTATAGTGTCTACAGTCTAGTACAGGTTCTCCATAGTGTCTACAGTCTAGGACAGTTTCTGCCTATACTGTCTACAGTCTAGGACAGTTTCTCCATAGTGTCTACAGTCTAGGACAGTTTCTCCATAGTGTCTACAGTCTAGGACAGGTTCTCCATAGTGTATAGTGTCTACAGTCTAGGACAGGTTCTCCATAGTGTATAGTGTCTACAGTCTAGGACAGGTTCTCCATAGTGTCTACAGTCTAGGACAGTTTCTCCATAGTGTCTACAGTCTAGGACAGGTTCTCCATAGTGTATAGTGTCTACAGTCTAGGACAGGTTCTCCATAGTGTCTACAGTCTAGGACAGGTTCTCCATAGTGTATAGTGTCTACAGTCTAGGACAGGTTCTCCATACTGTCTACAGTCTAGGACAGTTTCTCCATAGTGTCTACAGTCTAGGACAGGTTCTCCATAGTGTATAGTATCTACAATCTAGGACAGGTTCTCCATAGTGTCTACAGTCTAGGACAGTTTCTCCATAGTGTATTGTGTCTACAGTCTAGGACAGTTTCTACATAGTGTCTACAGTCTAGGACAGTTTCTCCATAGTGTCTACAGTCTAGGACAGGTTCTCAATAGTGTATAGTGTCTACAGTCTAGGACAGGTTCTCCATAGTGTATAGTGTCTACAGTCTAGGACAGGTTCTCCATAGTGTCTACAGTCTAGGACAGTTTCTCCATAGTGTCTACAGTCTAGGACAGGTTCTCCATAGTGTATAGTGTCTACAGTCTAGGACAGGTTCTCCATAGTGTCTACAGTCTAGGACAGGTTCTCCATAGTGTATAGTGTCTACAGTCTAGGACAGGTTCTCCATACTGTCTACAGTCTAGGACAGTTTCTCCATAGTGTCTACAGTCTAGGACAGGTTCTCCATAGTGTATAGTATCTACAATCTAGGACAGGTTCTCCATAGTGTCTACAGTCTAGGACAGTTTCTCCATAGTGTATAGTGTCTACAGTCTAGGACAGTTTCTACATAGTGTCTACA
>NW_027006131.1:0-3363 GCF_036934945.1 Oncorhynchus masou masou | reverse complement strand
GAGGTAGAGACAGCAGTGTGACTACAGGGTTACCACCACACAGTCCTGTATATATTAATGTACTCTGTGAGGTAGAGAGGTAGAGACAGCAGGGTGACTACAGGGTTACCACCACACAGTCCTGTATATATTAATGTACTCTGTGGTGAGAGGTAGAGACAGCAGGCTGACTACAGGGTTACCACCACACAGTCCTGTATATATTAATGTACTCTGTGAGGTAGAGAGGTAGAGACAGCAGTGTGACTACAGGGTTACCACCACACAGTCCTGTATATATTAATGTACTCTGAGAGGTAGAGAGGTAGAGACAGCAGGGTGACTACAGGGTTACCACCACACAGTCCTGTATATATTAATGTACTCTGTGTCTGTAGAGAGGTAGAGACAGCAGGGTGACTACAGGGTTACCACCACACAGTCCTGTATATATTAATGTACTCTGGAGGTAGAGAGGTAGAGACAGCAGGGTGACTACAGGGTTACCACCACACAGTCCTGTATATATTAATGTACTCTGTGAGGGTAGAGAGGTAGAGACAGCAGGGTGACTACAGGGTTACCACCACACAGTCCTGTATATATTAATGTACTCTTGAGGTAGAGAGGTAGAGACAGCAGGGTGACTACAGGGTTACCACCACACAGTCCTGTATATATTAATGTACTCTGAGAGGTAGAGAGGTAGAGACAGCAGGGTGACTACAGGGTTACCACCACACAGTCCTGTATATATTAATGTACTCTGTGTCTGTAGAGAGGTAGAGACAGCAGGGTGACTACAGGGTTACCACCACACAGTCCTGTATATATTAATGTACTCTGTGAGGTAGAGAGGTAGAGACAGCAGTGTGACTACAGGGTTACCACCACACAGTCCTGTATATATTAATGTACTCTGAGAGGTAGAGAGGTAGAGACAGCAGGGTGACTACAGGGTTACCACCACACAGTCCTGTATATATTAATGTACTCTGTGTCTGTAGAGAGGTAGAGACAGCAGGGTGACTACAGGGTTACCACCACACAGTCCTGTATATATTAATGTACTCTGTGAGGTAGAGAGGTAGAGACAGCAGGGTGACTACAGGGTTACCACCACACAGTCCTGTATATATTAATGTACTCTGTGAGAGAGGTAGAGACAGCAGGGTGACTACAGGGTTACCACCACACAGTCCTGTATATATTAATGTACTCTGTGAGGTAGAGAGGTAGAGACAGCAGGGTGACTACAGGGTTACCACCACACAGTCCTGTATATATTAATGTACTCTGAGAGGTAGAGACAGCAGGGTGACTACAGGGTTACCACCACACAGTCCTGTATATATTAATGTACTCTGTGAGGTAGAGAGGTAGAGACAGCAGGGTGACTACAGGGTTACCACCACACAGTCCTGTATATATTAATGTACTGTGAGGTAGAGAGGTAGAGACAGCAGGGTGACTACAGGGTTACCACCACACAGTCCTGTATATATTAATGTACTCTGTGAGGTAGAGAGGTAGAGACAGCAGGGTGACTACAGGGCTACCACCACACAGTCCCAGCAGATAATGGGATTGTGAGGCAGAGTAGGTAGAGAAAGCAGGGTGACTACAGGGCCACCACCACACAGTCCTGTATATATTGACGCACCTCTGTAGAGAGGTAGAGACAGCAGGGTGACTACAGGGTTACCACCACACAGTCCTGTATATATTAATGTACTCTGAGGTAGAGAGGCAGAGCACAACAGAGTGACTACAGGGTTACCACCACACAGTCCTGTATATAGTTAATACTCTGTGAGGTAGAGAGGGCATGATAATTCACAGGTTACCACCACACAGTCCTGTATATATTAATGTGGTCTGTAGAGAGGTAGAGACAGCAGGGTGACTACAGGGTTACCACCACACAGTCCTGTATATATTAATGTACTCTGTGAGGTAGAGAGGTAGAGACAGCAGGGTGACTACAGGGTTACCACCACACAGTCCTGTATATATTAATGTACTCTGTGAGGTAGAGAGGTAGAGACAGCAGGGTGACTACAGGGTTACCACCACACAGTCCTGTATATATTAATGTACTCTGCGAGGTAGAGACAGCAGGCTGACTACAGGGTTACCACCACACAGTCCTGTATATATTAATGTACTCTGTGAGGTAGAGAGGTAGAGACAGCAGGGTGACTACAGGGTTACCACCACACAGTCCTGTATATATTAATGTACTCTGTGAGGTAGAGAGGTAGAGACAGCAGGGTGACTACAGGGTTACCACCACACAGTCCTGTATATATTAATGTACTCTGTGAGGTAGAGAGGTAGAGACAGCAGGGTGACTACAGGGTTACCACCACACAGTCCTGTATATATTAATGTACTCTGTGAGGTAGAGAGGTAGAGACAGCAGGGTGACTACAGGGTTACCACCACACAGTCCTGTATATATTAATGTACTCTGTGACGGTAGAGAGGTAGAGACAGCAGGGTGACTACAGGGTTACCACCACACAGTCCTGTATATATTAATGTACTCTGTGAGGTAGAGAGGTAGAGACAGCAGGGTGACTACAGGGTTACCACCACACAGTCCTGTATATATTAATGTACTCTGTGAGGTAGAGAGGTAGAGACAGCAGGGTGACTACAGGGTTACCACCACACAGTCCTGTATATATTAATGTACTCTGTGAGGTAGAGAGGTAGAGACAGCAGGGTGACTACAGGGTTACCACCACACAGTCCTGTATATATTAATGTACTCTGTGAGGTAGAGAGGTAGAGACAGCAGGGTGACTACAGGGTTACCACCACACAGTCCTGTATATATTAATGTACTCTGTGAGGTAGAGAGGTAGAGACAGCAGGGTGACTACAGGGTTACCACCACACAGTCCTGTATATATTAATGTACTCTGTGAGGTAGAGAGTAGAGACAGCAGGGTGACTACAGGGTTACCACCACACAGTCCTGTATATATTAATGTACTCTGTGAGGTAGAGAGGTAGAGACAGCAGGGTGACTACAGGGTTACCACCACACAGTCCTGTATATATTAATGTACTCTGTGAGGTAGAGAGGTAGAGACAGCAGGGTGACTACAGGGTTACCACCACACAGTCCTGTATATATTAATGTACTCTGTGAGGTAGAGAGGTAGAGACAGCAGGGTGACTACAGGGTTACCACCACACAGTCCTGTATATATTAATGTACTCTGTGAGGTAGAGAGGTAGAGACAGCAGGGTGACTACAGGGTTACCACCACACAGTCCTGTATATATTAATGTACTCTGAGGTAGAGAGGTAGAGACAGCAGGGTGACTACAGGGTTACCACCACACAGTCCTGTATGTATTAATGTATCT
>NW_027006130.1:0-3363 GCF_036934945.1 Oncorhynchus masou masou | reverse complement strand
ATCAAATCAAATCAAATCAAATTTATTTATATAGCCCTTCGTACATCAGCTGATATCTCAAAGTGCTGTACAGAAACCCAGCCTAAAACCCCAAACAGCAAGCAATGCAGGTGTAGAAGCACGGTGGCTAGGAAAAACTCCCTAGAAAAGCCAAAACCTAGGAAGAAACCTAGAGAGGAACCAGGCTATGTGGGGTGGCCAGTCCTCTTCTGGCTGTGCCGGGTAGAGATTATAACAGAACATGGCCAAGATGTTCAAATGTTCATAAATGACCAGCATGGTCGAATAATAATAAGGCAGAACAGTTGAAACTGGAGCAGCAGCACGGCCAGGTGGACTGGGGACAGCAAGGAGTCATCATGTCAAGTAGTCCTGGGGCATGGTCCTAGGGCCGCGGTTCAGTTGAAACTGGAGCAGCAGCACGGCCAGGTGGACTGGGGACAGCAAGGAGTCATCATGTCAGGTAGTCCTGGGGCATGGTCCTAGGGCTCAGGTCCTCCGAGAGAGAGAAGGAGAGAATTAGAGAACGCACACTTAGATTCACACAGGACACCGAATTGGACAGGAGAAGTACTCCAGATATAACAAACTGACCCCAGCCCCCGACACATAAACTACTGCAGCATAAATACTGAAGGCTGAGACAGGAGGGGTCAGGAGACACTGTGGCCCCACCCGAGGACACCCCGGACAGGGCCAAACAGGAAGGATATAACCCCACCCACTATGCCAAAGCACAGCCCCCACACCACTGGAGGGATATCTTCAACCACCAACTTACCATCCTGAGACAAAGCTGAGTATAGCCCGCAAAGATCTCCGCCACGGCACAACCCAAGGGGGGGCGCCAACCCAGACAGGATGACCACATCAGTGAATCAACCCACTCAGGTGACGCACCCCCTCAGGGACGGCATGAGAGAGCCCCAGCAAGCCAGTGACTCAGCCCCTGTAATAGGGTTAGAGGCAGAGAATCCCAGTGGAAAGAGGGGAACCGGCCAGGCAGAGACAGCAAGGGTGGTTCGTTGCTCCAGAGCCTTTCCGTTCACCTTCCCACTCCTGGGCCAGACTACACTCAATCATATGACCCACTGAAGAGATGAGTCTTCAGTAAAGACTTAAAGGTTGAGACCGAGTTTGCGTCTCTGACATGGGTAGGCAGACCGTTCCATAAAAATGGAGCTCTATAGGAGAAAGCCCTGCCTCCAGCTGTTTGCTTAGAAATTCTAGGGACAATTAGGAGGCCTGCGTCTTGTGACCGTAGCGTACGTGTAGGTATGTACGGCAGGACCAAATCAGAGAGATAGGTAGGAGCAAGCCCATGCAATGCTTTGTAGGTTAGCAGTAAAACCTTGAAATCAGCCCTTGCTTTGACAGGAAGCCAGTGTAGGGAGGCTAGCACTGGAGTAATATGATCAAATTTTTGGTTCTAGTCAGGATTCTAGCAGCCGTATTTAGCACTAACTGAAGTTTATTTAGTGCTTTATCCGGGTAGCCGGAAAGTAGAGCATTGCAGTAGTCTAACCTAGAAGTGACAAAAGCATGGATTAATTTTTCTGCATCATTTTTGGACAGAAAGTTTCTGATTTTTGCAATGTTACGTAGATGGAAAAAAGCTGTCCTTGAAATGGTCTTGATATGTTCTTCAAAAGAGAGATCAGGGTCCAGAGTAACGCCGAGGTCCTTCACAGTTTTATTTGAGATGACTGTACAACCATTAAGATTAATTGTCAGATTCAACAGAAGATCTCTTTGTTTCTTGGGACCTAGAACAAGCATCTCTGTTTTATCCGAGTTTAAAAGTAGAAAGTTTGCTGCCATCCACTTCCTTATGTCTGAAACACATGCTTCTAGCGAGGGCAATTTTGGGGCTTCACCATGTTTCATTGAAATGTACAGCTGTGTATCATCCGCATAGCAGTGAAAGTTAACATTATGTTTTCGAATAACATCCCCAAGAGGTAAAATATATAGTGAAAACAACAGCGGTCCTAAAACGGAACCTTGAGGAACACCGAAATTTACAGTTGATTTGTCAGAGGACAAACCATCCACAGAGACAAACTGATATCTTTCCGACAGATAAGATCTAAACCAGGCCAGAACTTGACCGTGTAGACCAATTTGGGTTTCCAATCTCTCCAAAAGAATGTGGTGATCGATGGTATCAAAAGCAGCACTAAGGTCTAGGAGCACGAGGACAGATGCAGAGCCTCGGTCCGATGCCATTAAAATGTCATTTACCACCTTCACAAGTGCCGTCTCAGTGCTATGATGGGGTCTAAAACCAGACTGAAGCATTTCATATACATTGTTTGTCTTCAGGAAGGCAGTGAGTTGCTGAGCAACAGCCTTTTCTAAGATTTTTGAGAGGAATGGAAGATTCGATATAGGCCGATAGTTTTTTATATTTTCTGGGTCAAGGTTTGGCTTTTTCAAGAGAGGCTTTATTACTGCCACTTTTAGTGAGTTTGGTACACATCCGGTGGATAGAGAGCCGTTTATTATGTTCAACATAGGAGGGCCAAGCACAGGAAGCAGCTCTTTCAGTAGTTTAGTTGGAATAGGGTCCAGTAAGCAGCTTGAAGGTTTAGAGGCCATGATTATTTTCATCATTGTGTCAAGAGATATAGTACTAAAACACTTGAGCGTCTCTCTTGATCCTAGGTCCACGCAGAGTTGTGCAGACTCAGGACAACTGAGCTTTGAAGGAATACGCAGATTTAAGGAGGAGTCTGTAATTTGCTTTCTAATAATCATAATTTTTTCCTCAAAGAAGTTCATGAATTTATCACTGCTAAAGTGAAAGTCATCCTCTCTTGGGGAATGCTGCTTTTTAGTTAGCTTTGCGACCGTATCAAAAAGGAATTTTGGATTGTTCTTATTGTCCTCAATTAAGTTAGAAAAATAGGATGATCGAGCAGCAGTAAGGGCTCTTCGGTACTGCACGGTACTGTCTTTCCAAGCTAGACGGAAGACTTCCAGTTTGGTGTGGCGCCATTTCCGTTCCAATTTTCTGGAAGCTTGCTTCAGAGCTCGGGTATTTTCTGTGTACCAGGGAGCTAGTTTCTTATGAGAAATGTTTTTAGTTTTTAGGGTGCAACTGCATCTAGGGTATTGCGCAAGGTTAAATTGAGTTCCTCAGTTAGGTGGTTAACTGATTTTTGTCCTCTGGTGTCATTGGGTAGACAGAGGGAATCTGGAAGGACATCAAGGAATCTTTGTGTTGTCTGTGAATTTATAGCACGACTTTTGATGTTCCTTGGTTGGGGTCTGAGCAGATTATTTGTTGCAATTGCAAACGTAATAAAATGGTGGTCCGATAGTCCTGGATTATGAGGGAAAAACATTAAGATCCACAAC
>NW_027006129.1:0-3363 GCF_036934945.1 Oncorhynchus masou masou | reverse complement strand
GTTAAGGGCGCTGTACTGCAGCGCCAGCTGTGCCACCAGAGACTGGGTTTGCGCCCAGGCTCTGTCGTAACCCGGCCGCGACCGGGAGGTCTGTGGGGTGACGCAAATTTAGCCTAGCGTCGTCCGCGTAGGGAAATCCTTGTCTCATCGTGCACCAGCTACTTCTGTGGCGGACTGGGCGCAGTGCGTGCTAACCAAGGTTGCCAGGCGCACAGTGTTTCCTCCGACACATTGGTGCGGCTGGCTTCCGGGTTGGATGGCGCTGTGTTAAGAAGCAGTGCAGCTTGGTTGGGTTGTGTATCGGAGGACGCATGACTTTCAACCTTCGTCTCTCCCGAGCCAGAACGGGAGTTGTAGCGATGAGACAAGATAGTAGCTACTAAAACAATTGGATACCATGAAATTGGGGAGAAAAATTGTGCTGTGTTCTATGGAAAATAATGAATGACGTAGATGTGTTCCACGACGTGCTAGCGGAGTGAAACTGACCTTCTACAGAGTTGCATTATTTTCCAGACAATGTACAGAGCTGTTAGTTATCCTTTTTATACCATGGCGCTAGTAATGTGTTCAACATCCACTGAAATAGCTTGCAAGTTCACTAGATAACCACAGTAGCTGCCGTGGTAACCAAACAAAAGACACTTACAGTTTCGCTTAACCAAACCATCAGTCCGAAGCCACACATGAACATTGAATTTCAAAAATGTCAATGTTTTCAATTCACTTTTGCGTTCAAAAGCAGCTCAAACATATATGTAAGAATGCACTTTAGCCATTGAATTCTACCGCATAAACATACTGAACATTCTAGGAAAATAATGCATGCTCTAGAATGCCCTTCAAGCCAATCAGAAACAAGTATTCAACAATGCCATGGTCTTCGGGTTGTGAGTGATGGGAGAAAAAAAAATTGGCCTCAGCGACAATTATTTAAATAATTCAATTGATGTTTTGTGCAAAGGTGATGACTAAAGTGTCTTATTAGGAATTTTCAAATCTGACTTCTCTATGTGACTGTCTATGGAAATTGTCTTTCTTGGTCGAGCGTCAGTTAAACTGCAGTACCGATGGTTAGCAACATCAACGCACAAGTAGTTTTTAGAACAGCCCATGACAAATACAAAGGAAACGAGTGGAAGACAGCCTTCAATGCAGCTAGTTGACACGGAGTCATGCTCATTTACTAACCAGCAGTGTTCCAGACCTAATCAATGATGTGCTCCGTGACATGTTGAATCGATTTGTGCGTTTGTCTACCTCGACGACATCCTTGTTTCTCTCGTTCTGCTCCAAGAACACATCCTCCTTGTCTGACAGGTCCTTCAGCTCCTCCCTAGAAACCAGCTGTTTGTGTAAGCAAAGAAGTGTGAATTCCACCACTCCACTATCTCCTTTCTGGGGATACGTCGTCGCTGAAGGGAATGTTCCTATTGATCCTGAAAAGGTGAGAGTGGTGGTGGTTTGGCCCCAACCCACATCCATAGTGCAGCTGCAAGGCACCTGGCAGCTCCCCCTCTCTGCCGATGCCGATCACATGGTCCCCAGCTGTTGACCAAGTATTGGTTTACTACAGCCTCCATCCACATCCATCCGGACCCGTCAGTTTATGGTTGAGGAGACGCTTCTGACGTTGGAGTGGGGGCCGTCCTGTCCCGGCGGTCTGCCCAGGACCAAAAGCTGCATCCCTGTACCTTCCCTGTCCCATTGTCTCAACTCCGTTGAGAGAAACTACAACGTGGAAATCGGGAACTTCTGGTGGTCAAGATGGTGTTGGAGAAGTGGAAGCAATGGCTGGAAGGGAGCCCGGAACATCCATTTTTGTGTGGACCAAACATAAGAATTTAGAATATCTCCACACCGCCAAGCACCTTAACTCTAGGCAGCTCCGTTGGGCCTTGTTATTCACTTTTTGAAGGTTCAACTTCACCATCTCCTACCGCCCAGGGTCCAAGATTGTGAAGCTTGGCGCTCTCTCGCCTGTATAGTTCCGCTGCCACATCTTCTGACTCTGAAACAATCCTTCCTACCTCATGTCTTGCAGGTACAGTTACCTGGGGTATCGTAGAGCCTGGTTCGCAAGGCAAAGTTCCCAGCCGGACCCTGGGGGGGCATGACTCAGTTAATTTTTCCCTGATTTGGCCCAATCTGAGGACATGGAATGGGCTCATTCTTCCAAGCTCACCTGCCATCCCAGCCCCGTTGAACCCTGGCCATCCTCAGACAACGCTTCTGGTGGACACTATGGTTCCTGATGTCTCAGCCTTCGTCACCACATGCATGGAGTCTTATTCTGAGCACACACCACGGCAAGCTCCGGCTGGCCTCCTTCAGCCACTCCCTGTTCCTCATCGCCCGTGGTCCCATATATCTCTGGATTTTGTCACTGGGCTTCCTCCGTCTGATGGCAACACCACTATTCTGATAGTAGTGGATAGGTTCTCTAAAGCCGCTCATTTCATCCCTCTACCCAAGTTACCTTCAGCCAAGGAGACGGCCCAGCTCATGGTGCAACACGTCTTCCGAATACATGGACTCCCTGTCAACATGGTCTCTGATCGTGGTCCTCAATTCTCATCCCGATTCTGGAAGGCGTTCTGCACCCTCATTGAGTCGTCGGCCAGCCTGTCCTCCGGGTTTCATCCCTAGTCCAATGGCCAGTTGGAGCGTGCCAATCAAGACCTGGAGACGACGCTAGGGGTTCTCGTTCTGACCAACCCCACCACCTGGAGCCGGAAACTTGGGTGGGTGGAGCACGCGGAACACTCTTCCCTGCTCGGCCACTGGGCTCACCCCATGGAGCGCTCGAAGGGCATCAGTCCCCGCTCTTCGAGGAGCAGGAAGAACATAACCTCAGTGCTGGGTCCGCTAAGGACATCCTGAACCCGGCCATCGCCGACTTTCATCGCGGGCTCCGGTCAACAAGGTATGCGCCCAGGTACGACGCCATGTGGCGGGGGTACTGTCACACCCTGATCCGTTTCACCTGTCTTTGTGCTCGTCTCCACCCCCCCTCCAGGTGTCGCCCATCTTCCCCATTATCCCAAGTGCAGTTATACCGGTGTTCTTTGTCTGTTGCCAGTTTATCTTGTCTAGTCATGCCTACAAGCATGTTTTTTCAGTGCTCCTGCTTTTCCTAAACCATCTGCCTCCTGTGTCTGCATCCTGGGTCTCGCCCTGTGTCGTTATAGTATTGTCATTTTGGAGTCACTTATTCTAAATAAGAATAGAATATGTATTTGAAACTGCTTCCTACATTAATATGGTCTGATGCTACCAGGACAGCGGAAAGTCTTGATGAGTTGTGAATAGTGAGTGAGAAAGTTACATAGGGGCTATGTTGAGCGGTAGCTTGCAAGTAAG
>NW_027006128.1:122500-131979 GCF_036934945.1 Oncorhynchus masou masou | reverse complement strand
AAACTCTCTACTCTCACCACTGTAGAGTCAGGTTCATCATAACCAACCTGAGTGAACTCTCTACTCTTCATCACTGTAGAGTCAGGTTCATCATAACCAACCTGAGTGAACTCTACTCTCATCACTGTAGAGTCAGGTTCATCATAACCAACCTGAGTGAACTCTCTACTCTCATCACTGTAGTCAGGTTCATCATAACCAACCTGAGTAAACTCTACAGAGACAGGGGGAAAAAGAGTGTGAGAGAGAGAGTGGTCTAGAGAGGGAAGGGAGTGAGGGAGAGAGAGAGAGAGGGCTAGAGAGGGAAGGGAGTGAGAGAGAGAGAGGGCTTGAGAGGGAAGGGAATGATAGAGAGAGAGGGCTAGAGAGAGGTAGAGGGCTAGAGGGAAGGGAGTGATAGAGAGAGAGAGGGCTAGAGAGGGAAGGGAGTGATAGAGAGAGGGAGAGGGCTAGACAGTCCCCTCCGCCTGTGTGTCCCCTCCGCCTGTCTGTCCCCTCTGCCTGTCTGTCCCCTCCGCCTGTCTGTCCCCTCCGCCTGTCTGTCCCCTCTGCCTGTCTGTCCCCTTCGCCTGTCTGTCCCCCTGTCCACAGTCTCCTCCCACCATGTCCCCCATCTCCTTACAACTGATGAAACTAGACACACAATGGTGTAGCGGCACAAAGCGGCCGTGGGACATGGGAGCGCCCCAGGAACTCTCTAAAGGGGATTTGGTCAAAGCCCTCTTCTCTCTGTGAGAGTCAGTCACACACAGGCCCACTTCCTCTCTCTGTAACCAGAGCCCTCTGTGTGAGAAGCATCCGATTCACATTCTAATCCTACACTTAAGAACATGGCCACCAGACCACCATTACTCCACATTTTTTAAAGTTTTACTCATTGGGTATTGAGTTTCATTTGAACAATTGCCTGACCTTGGCGGGCTTACTACCTCTGAACATGCCTGGCAAGCCAGAGAGAAAGAGGATTGGTTCCTTCCCAAGGATCTAGTTCCTCTCTTGGTTTCTATCTTCCTATAGGTTTTTTTCTCCACTGTTACCCTAGACTGTTACCCTAGACTGTTACCCTAGACTGGCTCTTTAGGGGTTCAGGTCCATGTTGTTGAGACTGGCTCTTTAGGGTGTTCAGGTCCATGTTGAGGCTGGCTCTTCAGGGTGTTCAGGTCCATGTTGAGGCTGGCTCTTTAGGGTGTTCAGGTCCATGTTGAGGCTGGCTCTTTAGGGTGGTCAGGTCCATGTTGAAGCTGGCTCTTTAGGGTGGTCAGGTCCATGTTGAGGCTGGCTCTTTAGGGTGTTCAGGTCCATGTTGAGGCTGGCTCTTCAGGGTGGTCAGGTCCATGTTGAGGCTGGCTCTTTAGGGTGGTCAGGTCCATGTTGAGGCTGGCTCTTTAGGGTGTTCAGGTCCATGTTGAGGCTGGCTCTTCATGGTGGTCAGGTCCATGTTGAGGCTGGTTCTTTAGGGTGGTCAGGTCCATGTTGAAGCTGGCTCTTTAGGGTGTTCAGGTCCATGTTGAGGCTGGCTCTTTAGCGTGTTCAGGTCCACATTTTGCTAAAGCTTTGTAAAACAGTATGTTCAAATTAAATCTGATTGATGGAAATTTGTTTTGCAATGTACAATTCAATTTCCCCCCATCTACCTCCCTCTCCCCTCTCCCTCTCTCTCTCTCTCTCTACCTCCTTCTCCCTCGCTCTCTCTCTCTCTACCTCCCTCTCCCCTCTCTCTCTTTCTCTCTACCTCCCTCTCCCCTCTCCCTCTCTCTCTCTCTACCTCTCTCCCCTCCTCTGTCTCTTTTCCCCCTCTACCCCCCATCTACCTCCCTCTCCCTCTCTCTCTCTCTACCTCTCTCCCTTCCTCTGTCTCTTTTCCCCCTCTACTCCCCCATCTACCTCCCTCTCCCTTCTCCCCTCTCCCTCTCTCTCTCTCTCTCTACCTCTCTCCCCTCCTCTGTCTCTTTTCCCCCTCTACCCCCATCTATCTCCCTCTCCCCTCTCCCTCTCTCTCTCTCTCTCTCTCTACCTCTCTCCCCTCCTCTGTCTCTTTTCCCCCTCTACCCCCCATCTACCTCCCTCTCCCCTCTCCCTCTCTCTCTCTCTACCTCTCTCCCTTCCTCTGTCTCTTTCCCCTCTACCCCCCATCTACCTCCCTCTCCCTCTCCCTCTCCCTCTCTCTCTCTAACTCTCTCTCAATTCAATTGAATTCAAGGGGCTTTATTGCCATAGGTAACGTGTTAACATTGCCAAAGAAAGTGAGGTAGATAATATACAGAAGGGAAATAAGCAATAAAAATGAAAGGTAAACATTACACTCACAGAAGTTCCAAACTAATAAAGATATTACAAATGTCATATTATGGAAATATAGAGTGTTGTAACGATGTACAAATGGTTAAAGTACAAAAGGGAAAATAAATAAGCATAAATATGGGTTGTATTTACAATGGTGTTTGTTCTTCACTGGTTGCCCTTTTCTTGTGGCAACAGGTCACACATCTTGCTGCTGTGATTGAACACTGTGGTATTTCACCCAGTAGATATGGGAGTTTATCAAAATTGGGTTTGTTTTTCGAATTCTTTGTGGATCTGTGTAATCTGAGGGAAATATGTGTCTCTAATATGGTCATACATTGGGCAGGAGGTTAGGAAGTGCAGCTCAGTTTCCACCTCATTTTGTGGGCAGTGAGCACAAAGCCTGTCTTCTTGAGAGCCATGTCTGCCTACGGCGGCCTTTCTCAATAGCAAGGCTATGCTCACTGAGTCTGTACATAGTCAAAGCTTTCCTTAATTTTGGGTCAGTCACAGTGGACAGGTATTCTGCCACTGTGTACTCTCTGTTTAGGGCCAAATGGCATTCTAGTTTGCTCTGTTTAAAAAAAAAAATTCAGTCTATCAAGTAATGATCTTTTTGTTTTCTCATGATTTGATTGTGTCTAATTGTGTTGCTGTCCTGTTGCTCTGTGGGGTGTGTTTGTGTTGGTGAACAGAGCCCCAGGACCAGCTTGCTTAGGGGACTCTTCTCCAGGTTAATCTCTCTGTAGGCGATGGCTTTGTTATGGAAGGTTTGGGAATCGCTTCCTTTTAGGTGGTTGTAGAATTTAACGGCTCTTTTCCGGATTTTGATAATTAGTGGATATCAGCCTAATTCTGCTCTGCATGCATTATTTGGTGTTTTACGTTGTACACAGAGGATATTTTTGCAGAATTCTGCATGCAGAGTCTCAATTTGGTGTTTGTCTCATTTTGTGAATTCTTGGTTGGTGAGCGGACCCCAGACCTCACAACCATAAAGGGCAATGGGTTCTATAACTGATTCAAGTATTTTTTAGCCAGATCCTAATTGGTATGTTGAATTTTATGTTCCTTTTGATGGCATAGAATGCCCTTCTTGCCTTGTCTCTCAGATCGTTCACAGCTTTGTGGAAGTTACCTGTGGTGCTGATGTTTAGGCCAAGGTATGTATAGTTTATTGTGTCCTCTAGGGCAACGGTGTCTAGATGGAATTTGTATTTGTGGTCCTGGCAACTGGACCTTTTTTGGAACACCATTATTTTTGTCTTACTGAGATTTACTGTCAGGGCCCAGGTCTAAGAGAATCTGTGTAGAAGATCTAGGTGCTGCTGTAGGCCCTCCTTGGTTGGTGACAGAAGCACCAGCATCATCAGCAGACATTTGACTTCAGATTCTAGTAGGGTGAGGCCGGGTGCTGCAGACTTTCTAGTGCCCGCGCCCATCCGTTGATATATATGTTGTAGAAGGTGGGGCTTAAGCTGCGTCCCTGTCTCACCAAACTCTCTCTCTCTCCCACTGCATGTTGTGCAGTATTAATATAATGGACTGACATATTAAACACATGAGGGCGCTGTCGAGGCAGTAGATGAGTTGTTACCGGTAGGAATAGCTGTAGACGTTTCAGATATGCAACACTATCAGGTGTAAAAAATAAAATTTCAAGTGCCTTAAATGTAACATTTAGAAACACATTTAGCCTAGATTTAAAACAAAAACACGTTCCTATTGCTTGTGATACAAATTATATTTGATTTGTTGAATGTTTACTTTTCCAAAATTAGGCCTACTGAATTTATAGTCTGGGCCCTATAGGCGATCTATCAAAAATCACAAATTAGAAGCACATTTAACCATACTTTCCCACTGGATGTTAAAGTGTTTTACAAAACATGTCCACCTAAGTGGTAATATTGCACCACCTCAGAACCCGGGTGCATCTCTGTCCTCGCGCCTCTAGTTTACCTGCCATCCTTGCATATATTATGCAAATGAGCAGGTGCGGCTGGTGCCTATCCAAGGAGCAAGGATGCTCCTCCGGAATAACCCGAATGGAAAAAGAGAGAGAAGGAGAGGAAATCTGTGAGGAGGAAATTATCCACATGGTATCAGAAAAATGTATCGATGGTGCAGCTAAATTCCATTTTACCTGGCGGGGGAGAAAGCGATTCCACTGACCGTGGGTTGTATGAATCACGAATGGATCCTAATTTAATTTTCAGCAGGAAAAGATTTTTGCATTTTTTATCGTTCTATTTTATTCTAATTTATCAAGGTAAATCCCGTGTTCATTTTAGTGGCTTAGCCTCCTGTCCTACTCTTTGAATAATCTACATAGACTATTCATGTTTATATATTTTGTTTTATTTGTGGTCATTTTTTTTCTCTCAGTTTCTTACCATTTAATCATTAATTTGCATTACAAGTTTTTTTTTCAGGAATACAACTAGCCAAATGTTTTCAATTTCATAGATGCAGAATATTGTAATGCACTTTTATGGACGCTATATTTGCGCACCTGTTATATGTGTAGAACTGTACCTACTTTTATCGGTGATTTTTCTCACATTCTGATATTCTGATGTCGTATTATCGATTTATTCAGAAAGGTTTTTATTTGACCTTTTAATAATTTCGATCACCCATCACTTCCATTTATTGTTTTACTCATTTATTTCAGCGCACATTTCGTGGGGCATAGACGCAGTGAATATAACAAACTGGCATGATAAGTGAGTTTCATAAATCATGTATAATTAATTTGTAAAATAATGTGTTATTATTATTATGTTATAATTAAAAAAACAATGAAGACGTTATTACACTGTCATTTTGAGATGGTTTTCATTGCGAATGTATTGAGTGTTGTGTTTATTGTCTGAGTTGTAGTCACACAGTAGACATTTTCAGCCTCGGATTCTGTTGATGTCAGAGAAAAGGTCCTAGTCTTTTTGCTCCGCGGTTCTTTTTCCTGACCAACACAAGTGCTGATTACCTGCTAGGAACAAACCTTTCCTTGTTCTCTCTTTCTCCCAACAGCAAAAGCAGCAGTATAATGCTGGCGAAATGGGATACCGCTTCCCAAAGAGGACAGGTAGGAGAGCGGAGCCGCTGTTTTGAAACGCAGCATTGATAGAGCACGTTAAATATGTCAGGCACAGACACCAGAAATCACAACTAATGACCCTCAGCTTTTCATTCACAGAAAAATACAGACATTATACCTGGATATCTTTCAGTACATAAAGACCCCAACCAAGCTCGTTTTGTAGTGTCTGTGCATTAGATTAAATTGGAGGAAATATGTACAAATATTTTTCTATGTGTATTACCGTTTTTTAATATAAAGTACATTTTATTTATGTTGTAACATTACTAGTTTACCTAGTCAAGTGGTCAAGTAGAACAAAATGCATGCAATTTGTACATGATCTGTACACTTCATTAGAGTCACAAGATGTCTTACCCATATCTACAAACTACTCCCATTAGATAACATGTTCCATAACAGTGTTTCTCTGTGAAAAACCATAGTTTAGGTTAGTAAACAATGTAGAAAACTCACACTAGCTGGGGTCACGCAGTTTAGTTCTCATACTGTCCCTTGGTCCTAATGACCATTTATTTTCAATCCTAACTCAGCTACATCCCAAGAGCCCAACGTGCAACAGTTCTATCTGTTCTATAATCTGTAGTTCCTGTTCTAACAAGCAATGTCTCAGTTTGATGACATCACGTGTTCCATAATTGAGCTGCAACATGATAACTGCATGTTGTTGAGAGTCACTACAAGGAGACAGATACATCTGCTTTTGTACGATCAGTAATTCTCACTCAGCTCTCTGTTCACAATGAGGCTCCTAATAATCAATGCTTAATAATGCAAACACAGCTCAGCCAGCCCCTCCCCCCTTCTCTCGCCTCTCTCCTCTCCTCTCTCCTCCCTCCTCTCTCCTCTCTCCTCTCTGTGCCTTTGTCCCTGGTCTGGTCTGGTCTGGGAGATGAAAGCAGAGGTTGGAGGGCTCAGGTGTCCGGGCTGGGGATGAGGCTAGGTAGAAGCTGGGGATAGGGTAGAAGTGGAGGCTGGGGATAGGGATGGGGTGGAGGTGGAGGTGGAGTCTGGGGCTGGGGATGGGGTGGAGGTGGAGGTGGAGTCTGGGGCTGGGGATAGGGATAGGGTGGAGTCTGGGGCTGGGGATAGGGATGGGGTGGATGTGGAGTCTGGGGATAGGGTAGAAGTGGAGACTGGGGATAGGGCTGAGGTGGAGGTGGAGTCTGGGGCTGGGGATAGGGATAGGGTGGAGTCTGGGGCTGGGGATAGGGATGAGGTGGAGGTGGAGGTGGAGTCTGGGGCTGGGGATAGGGATGAGGTGGAGGTGGAGTCTGGGGCTGGGGATAGGGATAGGGTGGAGTCTGGGGCTGGGGATAGGGATGAGGTGGAGGTGGAGGTGGAGTCTGGGGCTGGGGATAGGGATGAGGTGGAGGTGGAGTCTGGGGCTGGGGATAGGGATGAGGTGGAGGTGGAGTCTGGGGCTGGGGATAGGGATAGGGTGGAGTCTGGGGCTGGGGATAGGGATGAGGTGGAGGTGGAGGTGGAGTCTGGGGCTGGGGATAGGGATGGGGTGGAGGTGGAGTCTGGGGCTGGGGATAGGGATGAGGTGGAGGTGGAGTCTGGGGCTGGGGATAGGGATGGGGTGGAGGTGGAGTCTGGGGCTGGGGATAGGGATAGGGTGGAGTCCGGGGCTGGGGATAGGGATGAGGTGGAGGTAGAGTCTGGGGCTGGGGATAGGGATGAGGTGGAGGTGGAGGTGGAGTCTGGGGCTGGGGATAGGGATGAGGTGGAGTCTGGGGCTGGGGATAGGGATGAGGTGGAGGTGGAGTCTGGGGCTGGGGATAGGGATGGGGTGGAGGTGGAGTCTGGGGCTGGGGATAGGGATGAGGTGGAGGTGGAGTCTGGGGCTGGGGATAGGGATAGGGTGGAGTCTGGGGCTGGGGATAGGGATGGGGTGGATGCTGGGGCTGTGGCTGGGTAGAAGATGGGGATGGGGTAGAGGTGGAGGTGGAGGCTGGGTAGAAGATGGGGATGGAGTAGAGGTGGAGGTGGAGGCTGGGTAGAAGATGGGGTTGGGGTAGAGGTGGAGGCTGGGTAGAAGATGGGGATGGGGTAGAGGTGGAGGCTGGGTAGAAGATGGGGATGGGGTAGAGGTGGAGGCTGGGTAGAAGATGGGGTTGGGGTAGAGGTGGAGGCTGGGTAGAAGATGGGGATGGGGTAGAGGTGGAGGCTGGGTAGAAGATGGTGTTGGGGTAGAGATGGAGGCTGGGTAGAAGATGGGGATGGGGTAGAGGTGGAGGCTGGGGCTGGGGACAGGGTAGAGGTGGAGGCTGGGGCTGGGGACAGGGTAGAGGTGGAGGCGGGGGGACAGGGTAGAGGTGGAGGCGGGGGACAGGGTAGAGGTGGAGGCTGGGGCTGAGGCTGGTTAGAAGTGTGAAAATACTTTAAAGTACTACTTACTGTAAGTCATTTTTTGGAGTATCTATACTTCTTACTATATTTATATTTTTGACAACTTTTACTTTTACTTCACTACATACCTAAAAAGAAATAATGCACTTTTACTCCATTCATTTTCCCTGACACCCAAAAGTACTCTTTACATTTTGAATGGCTATTATGCCGTCTGGTTTGCTTAATAGAAGATATATGAAATTATTTATATTTTTACTTTAATTTTAATACTCAAGTATATTTTAGCAATTACATTTACTTTTGATACTTAAGAATACTTAAAACCAAATACTATATTTACTTTTAACTCAAGTATTACAATTGGGTACTTATTCCACCACTGCATATCATTTGACCATTGCTCACTTCAAATAGCCTCTGAACAGCTCTTTTGTTGTCCATAAGAGTGTAGTGTGTTGTGGATGACAGTTCTCTTCTCTCACCTCTCGTCATGACGATTCTGCTACCTGAAATTCTGTAACTCTTTATCATATCATTGTAGATGATTGATTTGAAGCCAACATTCTCTCAGTAGAAGGGCTTCTACTCATTCTAGAATTATTCTACCTGAAATTCTGTAAGTCTTTATCATATCATTGTAGATGATTGATTTGAAGCCAACATTCTCTCAGTAGAAGGGCTTCTACTCATTCTAGAATTATTCGACCTGAAATTCTCTAGCTCTTTATCATATCATTGTAGATGATTGATTTGAAGCCAACATTCTCTCAGTAGAAGGGCTTCTACTCATTCTAGAATTATTCTACCTGAAATTCTGTAACTCTTTATCAAATCACTCCAGACTCTGATTTGGCACCAACGTAGCCTACTGTAAATCTTAGAGGAATTTTGTGAAACCAAAACATACGATTGTACGATAAAACGTTTCGATGTCAAACATTTAATCAACTCAGTATTAAATCTGTCACCTGAGAGCATGGCTATTCGTTATTAAACTCAGGAAACTTTAACACTGTTAATTAAAGCGAATCAGTTTCTGTTACAAAGAGCTTAGTTTTGGTTTTCTGGGAATGATCCATTCTTCACTCTCTCAAACACCGATGAGACTCTCCATGTGTAAATGATAACATGTAATATATTTGGTCAGGACTAGACTCTTTCAAACAGCTGCTGAGTCTGGCGAGCAGGACTCTGGTCAAGTCAGGACAGGCTCATACAGCTGCTGAGTCTGGCGAGCAGGACTCTGGTCAAGTCAGGACAGGCTCATACAGCTGCTGAGTCTGGCGAGCAGGACTCTGGTCAAGTCAGGACAGGCTCATACAGCTGCTGAGTCTGGCGAGCAGGACTCTGGTCAAGTCAGGACAGGCTCATACAGCTGCTGAGTCTGGCGAGCAGGACTCTGGTCAAGTCAGGACAGGCTCATACAGCTGCTGAGTCTGGCGAGCAGGACTCTGGTCAAGTCAGGACAGGCTCATACAGCTGCTGAGTCTGGCGAGCAGGACTCTGGTCAAGTCAGGACAGGCTCATACAGCTGCTGAGTCTGGCGAGCAGGACTCTGGTCAAGTCAGGACAGGCTCATACAGCTGCTGAGTCTGGCGAGCAGGACTCTGGTCAAGTCAGGACAGGCTCATACAGCTGCTGAGTCTGGCGAGCAGGACTCTGGTCAAGTCAGGACAGGCTCATACAGCTGCTGAGTCTGGCGACGCAGGACTCTGGTCAAGTCAGGACAGGC
>NW_027006128.1:90000-117500 GCF_036934945.1 Oncorhynchus masou masou | reverse complement strand
CTCCCCCCCTCAGGGGGGCTCCTGGTACATTTTGTTCACATGATTTGGGAATGCCCAGGGGTTTTACGTTTCTGGAGTTGTGGTATGTGGGGGTGGAGGGGGTGGGTGTGTGGGGGTTGGGGGGGTGTGGGGGGTTGGGGGGTGTGGGGGGACTGTTGGTCTTGTTCGGTCTGGTCACTTGTTTCTTGGTTCATGTTTTGTATGGTAGCGATGTCTTTGATCTAAATGTCTCTGTATTTTATTGATGGCATTTCCTTATTTGTTATTATCAACTAACTAACTAAAATGATTTATAAATGAATAAATAGTGTATTCTGTTGATTTTACAGGTCCACAATGACCCAGACTGCCGCTCGTCTCCCTACTCCTGCACGCGGTCAGTTAGTCTCTTCCTGCCCTGGGAAGGAGAGATCAGGTTGCACAGGTCCAAAGTTACCTTCAAGGGACAGAGGTAATCGATTGAGTTGATCGACTGATTGATTGGTTGAGTGATTGATTACAGGTTTGTTTAATAAATGTTTTATAAGCAGATGTAAAATAAGATCTGAGAAAGGTGTTAAAATGAAGTGCTCTCCGTTGTGACATCACAATGTGTTGTAAGTGAGTCTGGTCTCCGTTGTGACATCACAATGTGTTGTAGTGAGTCTGGTCTCCGTTGTGACATCACAATGTGTTGTAGTGAGTCTGGTCTCCGTTGTGACATCACAATGTGTTGTAGTGAGTCTGGTCTCCGTTGTGACATCACAATGTGTTGTAGTGAGTCTGGTCTCCGTTGTGACATCACAATGCGTTGTAGTGAGTCTGGTCTCCGTTGTGACATCACAATGCGTTGTAGTGAGTCTGGTCTCCGTTGTGACATCACAATGTGTTGTAGTGAGTCTGGTCTCCGTTGTGACATCACAATGCGTTGTAGTGAGTCTGGTCTCCGTTGTGACATCACAATGCGTTGTAGTGAGTCTGGTCTCCGTTGTGACATCACAATGCGTTGTAGTGAGTCTGGTCTCCGTTGTGACATCACAATGCGTTGTAGTGAGTCTGGTCTCCGTTGTGACATCACAATGCGTTGTAGTGAGTCTGGTCTCCGTTGTGACATCACAATGCGTTGTAGTGAGTCTGGTCTCCGTTGTGACATCACAATGCGTTGTAGTGAGTCTGGTCTCCGTTGTGACTATCACAATGTGTTGTAGTGAGTCTGGTCTCCGTTGTGACATCACAATGTGTTGTAGTGAGTCTGGTCTCCGTTGTGACATCACAATGTGTTGTAGTGAGTCTGGTCTCCGTTGTGACATCACAATGTGTTGTAGTGAGTCTGGTCTCCGTTGTGACATCACAATGCATTGTAGTGAGTCTGGTCCCCGTTGTGACATCACAATGTGTTGTAGTGAGTCTGGTCTCCGTTGTGACATCACAATATGTTGTAGTGAGTCTGGTCTCCGTTGTGACATCACAATGCGTTGTAGTGAGTCTGGTCTCCGTTGTGACATCACAATGTGTTGTAGTGAGTCTGGTCTCTGTTGTGACATCACAATGTGTTGTAGTGAGTCTGGTCTCCGTTGTGACATCACAATGTGTTGTAATGAGTCTAGTCTCTGTTGTGACATCACAATGTGTTGTAGTGAGTCTGGTCTCTGTTGTGACATCACAATGTGTTGTAGTGAGTCTGGTCTCCGTTGTGACATCACAATGTGTTGTAGTGAGTCTGGTCTCCGTTGTGACATCACAATGTGTTGTAGTGAGTCTGGTCTCCGTTGTGACATCACAATGTGTTGTAATGAGTCTGGTCTCCGTTGTGACATCACAATGTGTTGTAGTGAGTCTGGTCTCCAGACTCACTCCAGCCACCGGATTGAAAATCATATAATTACCAGCTCTCATTCAGTCGGCCCATAAAACCTCTTCGCCATGGCCAAATATCCACACTCCTTTCATGACACAATATCTCATCGACTATTGAAACCTGCCTGGGCATTCTACTTTACTCATAACATTACTGTCCTTCACTGTTGTTGACAAATATCCTCAAACATTGTGGCGGTGGTCAGAATGTCCTTGATTTGCTGGTCGATAAGACATTGTTTCACAGCTCTATTTAGTAGGGGGGGTGGAACCTATTTAGGGGGGGGGGGTGGAACCTACTTAAGTCTTTTCATCTGTTATAGACCTGTTTCAAATCAAATTAAATCAGTGGGTTAGTGATAATGTGTAGAGTGTCTCTCTGTTTGTCCTCAGCATCCATTTCATCACCATTCGGAATATCTAAAGAGTCCATTTGTTCTTCTGAAATATGACCACAGTAATACTGGACATTTTGAGATCTTGATATCATGATGATTTGACACATTTACAACCGTGGTCTTGAAATTGGACTTGCATCGTTCTTGACTTGTGTTACAATAATGCTGGTACGAACTCGAACCCAGATGCAGTGAAATGCAGCCAGCAGAGATAAGGGTACATCCAGATCTTTGACTTCAAGTCTTGACGGAAAACAAAAGCACAAGACTAAACAAAACACGAAACTTAACAGATGCAGGACAACAGAGGAATCTAAATAGCAAGGCACCCAGGTGAACAGAGAAGGTAATTAAACCACAGGTGAAACCAATACGTAATGATCAGGGTAACCGTGGAAACTAGAAAACAAGGTAACCAATCAAATCGAACAGAAACTGTGACAACTTGGTCTCGGACCCCTCACCCCCCTCCCTGTCTTGGTCTTGACCCGAACTGAAAGAGAGGTAGTGGGTGTGCAGTCTTTCAGGTGTCCAACTCCTGGTCTGTCTCAACTAATTGAGGTCCAGAATAAGAGTGAATGAAAGACCTACAATCGTGGCCAAACGTTTTGAGAATGACACAAAAATACATTTTCACAAATCTGCTGCCTCCGTTTGTATGATGGCAATTTGCATAAACTCCAGAATGTTATGAAGTGTGATCAGATGAATTGCAATTAATTGCAAAGTCCCTCTTTGCCATGCAAATGAACTGAATCCCCCAAAAAACATTTCCACTGCATTTCAGCCCTGCCACAAAAGGACCAGCTGACATGATGCCATTGACGAGGACAAGGCTGGAGAGCACTCTATCATTCTGATTCAGTTCGAATAACAGACTGGAAGCTTTAAAAAGAGGGTGGTGCTTGTTCTTCCTCTGTCAATCATGGTTACCTGCAAGGAAACACGTGCCGTCATCATTGCTTTGCACAAAAAGGGCTTCACAGGCAAGGATATTGCTGCCTGTAAGATTGCACCTAAATCAACCATTTATCAGATCATCAAGAACTTCAAGGAGAGCGGTTCAATTGTTGTGAAGAAGGCTTCAGGGCGCCCAAGAAAATCCAGCAAGTGCCAGGACCGTCTCCTAAATTTGATTCAGCTGCGGGATCGGGGCACCACCAGTACATAACTTGCTCAGGAATGGCAGCAGGCAGGGGTGAGTACATCTGCACACACAGTGAGGCGAAGACTTTTGGAGGATGGCCTGGTGTCAGGAAGGGCAGCAAAGAAGCCACTTCTCTCCAGGAAAAACATCAGGGACAGACTGATATTCTGCAAAAGGTACAGGGATTGGACTGCTGAGGACTGGGGTAAAGTCATTCTCTCTGATGAATCCCTTTTCCCATTGTTTGCGGCATCTGCCAACAGTAAAGCATCCTGAGACCAATCATGTGTGGGGTTGCTTCTCAGCCAAGGGAGTGGGCTCACTCACAATTTTGCCTAAGAACACAGCCATGAATAAAGAATGGTAGCAACGCATCCTCCGAGAGCAACTTCTCCCAACCGTCCTGGAACAGTTTGGTGACAAACAATGCCCTTTCCAGCATGATGGAGCACCTCGCTATGAGGTAAAAGTGATAACTAAGTGTCTCAGGGAACAAATCATCGATATTTTGGGTCCATGGCCAGGAAACTCCCCAAACCTTAATCCCATTGAGATCTTGTGGTCAATCATCAAGAGGCGGGTGGACAAACAAAACCCCACAAGTTCTGACAAACTCCAAACATTGATTTTGTAAGAATGGGCTGCCATCAGTCAGGATGTGGCCCAGAAGTGAATTGACAGCATGCCAGGGTGGATTGCAGAGGTCTTGAAAAAGAAGGGTCAACACTGAAAGTATTGACTCTATGCATCAACTTCATGTAATTGTCAATAAAAGCCTTTGACACTTATGAAATGCTTTTAATTATACTTCAGTATTCCATAGTAACATCTGACAAAAATATCTAAAGACACTGAAACAGAAAATCTTGTGAAAATTAATATTTGTGTCATTCTCAAAACTTTTGGCCACGACTGTACACACTTAGAGAACCCTGGTTGACTGATTTGACCTCTCCTCTCCTCCTCTCCTCCTCCCATCCTCCTCTCCTCCTTCTCTCCTCCGCCCATCCTCCTCTCCTCCTTCTCTCTTCGTCCTCCTCTCCACCTCCTCCCGTCCTCCTCTCCTCCTCCCATCCTTCTCTCCTCCTCCCGTCCTCCTCTCCACCTCCTCCTCTCCTCCTCCCCTCCTTATCTCCTCCTCTCCTCCTTCTCTCCTCCTCCCATCCTCCTCTCCTCCTTCTCTCATCCTCTCCTCCCATCCTCCTCTCCTCCTTCTCTCCTCCTCCCATACTCCTCTCCTCCTTCTCTCCTCCTCCTCTCCTCCTCTCCTCCTTCTCTCCTCCTCCTGTCCTCCTTCTCCTCCCGTCCTCCTCTCATCCTTTTCTCCTCCTCCCGTCTTTCTCTCCTCCTCCCGTCCTCCTCTCCACCTCCTCCCGGACCTCCTCCCGTCCTCCTCTCCTCCTCCCATCCTTCTCTCCTCATCCCGTCCTCCTCTCCTCCTCCTCTCCTCCTCCCCTCCTCCCATCCTTCTCTCCTCCTTCTGTCCTCCTCTCCTCCTCCCCTCCTCCCATCCTTCTCTCCTCCTTCTGTCCCCCTCTCCTCCTCTCCTCCCGTCCTCCTTCTCTCCTCTTCCCGCCCTCCTCACCTCCTCCCATCCTCCTCTCCTCCTTCTCTCCTTCTCCCACCATGCAGTGTTCAGCTGCCTCACCACATCCATGACGTGGAGCTGGAGAGGATCTCCCGCTATGTCTTGGTGACCCAGCAACATGGCTTCACCCTGGCCTGGGACGGACACAGTGGCTCTGTCTACATCAAGCTGAGCCCAGAGTGGGTGGGCAGGACCTGCGGTCTCTGTGGCAACTTCAACGCAGACGTACAGGATGACCTGAAGACCAGCTACGGTAAGAACAGAGAAAGAGAGAACAGTAGAGGATGACCTAAAGACCAGCTACGGAGGAACAGAGAAAGAGAGAATAGTAGAGGATGACCTAAAGACCAGCTACGGTAAGAACAGAGAAAGAGAGAACTGTAGAGGAGGGACTGATGACCAGCTATGGTAAGAACAGAGAAAGAGAGAACAGTAGAGGAGGGACTGAAGACCAGTTACGGTAAGAACAGAGAAAGAGAGAACAGTAGGGGGGACTGAAGACCAGCTACGGTAAGAACAGAGAAAGAGAGAACAGTAGAGGAGGGACTGAAGACCAGCTACGGTAAGAACAGAGAAAGAGAGAAGGACAGTAGAGGATGGACTGATGACCAGCTACGGTAAAAAAGAGAAAGAGAGAACAGTAGAGGATGGACTGATGACCAGCTACGGTAAGAACAGAGAAAGAGAGAACAGTAGAGGAGGGACTGAAGACCAGCTACGGTAAGAACAGAGAATGAGAGAACAGTAGAGGGGGGACTGAAGACCAGCTACGGTAAGAACAGAGAAAGAGAGAACAGTAGAGGAGGGACTGAAGACCAGCTACGGTAAGAACAGAGAAAGAGAGGACAGTAGAGGATGACCTAAAGACCAGCTACGGTAAGAACAGAGAAAGAGAGAACAGTAGAGGAGGGACTGAAGACCAGCTACGATAAGAACAGAGAAAGAGAGAACAGTAGAGGATGACCTAAAGACCAGCTACGGTAAGAACAGAGAAAGAGAGAACAGTAGAGGATGACCTAAAGACCAGCTACGGTAAGAACAGAGAAAGAGAGAACAGTAGAGGATGACCTAAAGACCAGCTACGGTAAGAACAGAGAATGAGAGAACAGTAGAGGGGGACTGAAGACCAGCTACGGTAAGAACAGAGAAAGAGAGAACAGTAGAGGAGGGACTAAAGACCAGCTACGGTAAGAACAGAGAAAGAGAGAACAGTAGAGGATGACCTAAAGACCAGCTACGGTAAGAACAGAGAAAGAGAGAACAGTAGAGGAGGGACTGAAGACCAGCTACGGTAAGAACAGAGAAAGAGAGAACAGTAGAGGAGGGACTGAAGACCAGCTACGGTAAGAACAGAGAAAGAGAGGACAGTAGAGGATGACCTAAAGACCAGCTACGGTAAGAACAGAGAAAGAGAGAACAGTAGAGGAGGGACTGAAGACCAGCTACGATAAGAACAGAGAAAGAGAGAACAGTAGAGGATGACCTAAAGACCAGCTACGGTAAGAACAGAGAAAGAGAGAACAGTAGAGGAGGGACTGAAGACCAGCTACGGTAAGAACAGAGAAAGAGAGGACAGTAGAGGATGACCTAAAGACCAGCTACGGTAAGAACAGAGAAAGAGAGAACAGTAGAGGAGGGACTGAAGACCAGCTACGATAAGAACAGAGAAAGAGAGAACAGTAGAGGATGACCTAAAGACCAGCTACGGTAAGAACAGAGAAAGAGAGAACAGTAGAGGATGACCTAAAGACCAGCTACGGTAAGAACAGAGAAAGAGAGAACAGTAGAGGATGACCTAAAGACCAGCTACGGTAAGAACAGAGAAAGAGAGGACAGTAGAGGATGACCTAAAGACCAGCTACGATAAGAACAGAGAAAGAGAGAACAATAGAGGAAGGACTGAAGACCAGCTACGGTAAGAACAGAGGAAGAGAGAACAGTAGAGGAGGGACTGAAGACCAGCTATGGTAAGAACAGAGAAAGAGAGAACAGTAGAGGAGGGACTGAAGACCAGCTACGGTAAGAACAGAGAAAGAGAGGACAGTAGAGGATGACCTAAAGACCAGCTACGGTAAGAACAGAGAAAGAGAGAACAGAGAGAACAGTAGAGGAGGGACTGAAGACCAGCTATGGTAAGAACAGAGAAAGAGAGAACAGTAGAGGAGGGACTGAAGACCAGCTACGGTAAGAACAGAGAAAGAGAGAACAGTAGAGGAGGGACTGAAGACCAGCTACGTTAAGAACAGAGAAAGAGAGAACTGTAGAGGAGGGACTGATGACCAGCTATGGTAAGAACAGAGAAAGAGAGAACAGTAGAGGAGGGACTGAAGACCAGCTACGGTAAGAACAGAGAAAGAGAGAACAGTAGAGGAGGGACTGAAGACCAGCTACGGTAAGAACAGAGAAAGAGAGAACAGTAGAGGATGACCTAAAGACCAGCTACGGTAAGAACAGAGAAAGAGAGAACAGTAGAGGAGGGACTGAAGACCAGCTACGGTAAGAACAGAGAAAGAGAGAACAGTAGAGGAGGGACTGAAGACCAGCTACGGTAAGAACAGAGAAAGAGTCACAGGTCAGATCCAGTAATGGTGGCCCCTCCCTCTGTAAAGCTCACAGGGGTGCAGGCTTTTGCTCCATCTCAGCTGTAACACACCTGATTCAGCTGATCAACGTCCCGAAGAGCACCTTACTGCTACAATCAGGTGGTCAAGGTCCTGAAGAGCACCTTACTGCTACAATCAGGTGGTCAAGGTCCTGAAGAGCACCTTACTGCTACAATCAGGTGGTCAATGCCCTGAAGAGCACATTACTGCTACAATCAGGTGGTCAAGGTCCTGAAGAGCACCTTACTGCTACAATCAGGTGGTCAAGGTCCTGACGAGCACCTTACTGCTACAATCAGGTGGTCAAGGTACTGAAGAGCACCTTACTGCTACAATCAGGTGGTCAAGGTCCTGACGAGCACCTTACTGCTACAATCAGGTGGTCAAGGGCCTGAAGAGCACCTTACTGCTACAATCAGGTGGTCAAGGCCCTGAAGAGCACCTTACTGCTACAATCAGGTGGTCAAGGCCCTGAAGAGCACCTTACTGCTACAATCAGGTGGTCAAGGTACTGAAAGAGCACCTTACTGCTACAATCAGGTGGTCAAGGCCCTGAAGAGCACATTACTGCTACAATCAGGTGGTCAAGGGCCTGAAGAGCACCTTACTGCTACAATCAGGTGGTCAAGGGCCTGAAGAGCACCTTACTGCTACAATCAGGTGGTCAAGGTCCTGAAGAGCACATTACTGCTACAATCAGGTGGTCAAGGTACTGACGAGCACCTTACTGCTACAATCAGGTGGTCAAGGCCCTGAAGAGCACCTTACTGCTACAATCAGGTGGTCAAGGCCCTGAAGAGCACATTACTGCTACAATCAGTTGGTCAAGGCCCTGAAGAGCACCTTACTGCTACAATCAGGTGGTCAAGGCCCTGAAGAGCACATTACTGCTACAATCAGGTGGTCAAGGCCCTGAAGAGCACATTACTGCTACAATCAGGTGGTCAAGGCCCTGAAGAGCACCTTACTGCTACAATCAGGTGGTCAAGGCCCTGAAGAGCACCTTACTGCTACAATCAGGTGGTCAAGGTACTGACGAGCACCTTACTGCTACAATCAGGTGGTCAAGGCCCTGAAGAGCACATTACTGCTACAATCAGGTGGTCAAGGGCCTGAAGAGCACCTTACTGCTACAATCAGGTGGTCAAGGGCCTGAAGAGCACCTTACTGCTACAATCAGGTGGTCAAGGTCCCGAAGAGCACCTTACTGCTACAATCAGGTGGTCAAGGTCCCGAAGAGCACCTTACTGCTACAATCAGGTGGTCAAGGTCCTGACGAGCACCTTACTGCTACAATCAGGTGGTCAAGGCCCTGAAGAGCACCTTACTGCTACAATCAGGTGGTCAAGGTCCTGAAGAGCACCTTACTGCTACAATCAAGTGGTCAAGGTACTGACGAGCACCTTACTGCTACAATCAGGTGGTCAAGGCCCTGAAGAGCACCTTACTGCTACAATCAGGTGGTCAAGGTCCTGAAGAGCACCTTACTGCTACAATCAGGTGGTCAAGGTACTGAAGAGCACCTTACTGCTACAATCAGGTGTTCAAGGCCCTGAAGAGCACCTTACTGCTACAATCAGGTGGTCAAGGTCCTGAAGAGCACCTTACTGCTACAATCAGGTGGTCAAGGCCCTGAAGAGCACCTTACTGCTACAATCAGGTGATCAAGGTCCTGACGAGCACCTTACTGCTACAATCAGGTGATCAAGGCCCTGAAGAGCACCTTACTGCTACAATCAGGTGGTCAAGGCCCTGAAGAGCACCTTACTGCTACAATCAGGTGGTCAAGGTACTGACGAGCACCTTACTGCTACAATCAGGTGGTCAAGGTACTGACGAGCACCTTACTGCTACCATCAGGTGGTCAAGGTCCCGAAGAGCACCTTACTGCTACCATCAGGTGGTCAAGGTCCTGAAGAGCACCTTACTGCTACAATCAAGTGGTCAAGGTACTGACGAGCACCTTACTGCTACAATCAGGTGGTCAAGGTCCTGACGAGCACCTTACTGCTACAATCAGGTGGTCAAGGTCCCGAAGAGCACCTTACTGCTACAATCAGGTGGTCAAGGTCCCGAAGAGCACCTTACTGCTACAATCAGGTGGTCAAGGTCCTGAAGAGCACCTTACTGCTACAATCAGGTGGTCAAGGCCCTGAAGAGCACCTTACTGCTACAATCAGGTGGTCAAGGCCCTGAAGAGCACCTTACTGCTACAATCAGGTGGTCAAGGTCCCGAAGAGCACCTTACTGCTACAATCAGGTGATCAAGGCCCTGAAGAGCACCTTACTGCTACAATCAGGTGGTCAAGGCCCTGAAGAGCACCTTACTGCTACAATCAGGTGGTCAAGGCCCTGACGAGCACCTTACTGCTACAATCAGGTGGTCAAGGCCCTGAAGAGCACCTTACTGCTACAATCAGGTGGTCAAGGTCCCGAAGAGCACCTTACTGCTACAATCAGGTGGTCAAGGCCCTGAAGAGCACCTTACTGCTACAATCAGGTGGTCAAGGCCCTGAAGAGCACCTTACTGCTACAATCAGGTGGTCAAGGTCCTGAGGAGCACCTTACTGCTACAATCAGGTGGTCAAAGTCCTGAAGAGCACCTTACTGCTACAATCAGGTGATCAAGGCCCTGAAGAGCACCTTACTGCTACAATCAGGTGGTCAAGGTCCTGAAGAGCACATTACTGCTACAATCAGGTGGTCAAAGTCCTGAAGAGCACCTTACTGCTACAATCAGGTTGTCAAGGCCCTGAAGAGCACCTTACTGCTACAATCAGGTGGTCAAGGTCCTGACGAGCACCTTACTGCTACAATCAGGTGGTCAAGGCCCTGAAGAGCACCTTACTGCTACAATCAGGTGGTCAAGGTCCTGAAGAGCACTTTACTGCTACAATCAGGTGGTCAAGGTCCTGAAGAGCACCTTACTGCTACAATCAGGTTGTCAAGGTCCTGACGAGCACCTTACTGCTACAATCAGGTGATCAAGGCCCTGAAGAGCACCTTACTGCTACAATCAGGTGATCAAGGTACTGACGAGCACCTTACTGCTACAATCAGGTGATCAAGGCCCTGAAGAGCACCTTACTGCTACAATCAGGTGATCAAGGTACTGACGAGCACCTTACTGCTACAATCAGGTGATCAAGGCCCTGAAGAGCACATTACTGCTACAATCAGGTGATCAAGGTACTGACGAGCACATTACTGCTACAATCAGGTTGTCAAGGCCCTGAAGAGCACCTTACTGCTACAATCAGGTGTGTTAGAAGTAGGGCTGGAACAACATCTTGTCGCGGTGGTAATGTTCTGCTGTGCTCCGCCTGTCTCCCCATACAGGTGTGGTGACGGAGGACCTGTCCATGTTTGGGAACAGCTGGGTGGAGGAGGAGCTTCACCAGGCCAGGTGTCCCATGGTGCCCTTCATGTTCCCCTCGCCCTGCGCCTCACGTGACCCACACATACTACTGGTGAGTAACCCTGACCCACACATACTACTGGTGAGTAACCCTGACCCGCACATACTACTGGTGAGTAACCCTGACCCACACACACTACTAGTGAGTAACCCTGACCCTCACATACTACTGGTGAGTAACCCTGACCCGCACATACTACTGGTGAGTAACCCTGACCCACACATACTACTGGTGAGTAACCCTGACCCGCACATACTACTGGTGAGTAACCCTGACCCGCACATACTACTGGTGAGTAACCCTGACCCGCACATACTACTGGTGAGTAACCCTGACCCGCACATACTACTGGTGAGTAACCCTGACCCGCACATACTACTGGTGAGTAACCCTGACCCGCACATACTACTGGTGAGTAACCCTGACCCGCACATACTACTGGTGAGTAACCCTGACCCGCACATACTACTGGTGAGTAACCCTGACCCACACACACTACTAGTGAGTAACCCTGACCCTCACATACTACTGGTGAGTAACCCTGACCCACACATACTACTGGTGAGTAACCCTGACCCGCACATACTACTGGTGAGTAACCCTGACCCGCACATACTACTGGTGAGTAACCCTGACCCTCACATACTAATGGTGAGTAACCCTGACCCGCACATACTACTGGTGAGTAACCCTGACCTGCACATACTACTGGTGAGTAACCCTGACCCACACATACTACTGGTGAGTAACCCTGACCCGCACATACTACTGGTGAGTAACCCTGACCCACACATACTACTGGTGAGTAACCCTGACCCACACATACTACTGGTGAGTAACCCTGACCCGCACATACTACTGGTGAGTAACCCTGACCCGCACATACTACTGGTGAGTAACCCTGACCCACACATACTACTGGTGAGTAACCCTGACCCACACATACTACTGGTGAGTAACCCTGACCCTCACATACTACTGGTGAGTAACCCTGACCCGCACATACTACTGGTGAGTAACCCTGACCCACACATACTACTGGTGAGTAACCCTGACCCTCACATACTACTGGTGAGTAACCCTGACCCACACATACTACTGGTGAGTAACCCTGACCCACACATACTACTGGTGAGTAACCCTGACCCTCACATACTACTGGTGAGTAACCCTGACCCACACATACTACTGGTGAGTAACCCTGACCCGCACATACTACTGGTGAGTAACCCTGACCCACACATACTACTGGTGAGTAACCCTGACCCTCACATACTACTGGTGAGTAACCCTGACCCACACATACTACTGGTGAGTAACCCTGACCCACACATACTACTGGTGAGTAACTCTGACCCACACATACGGGTGGGGAATAACCCTGACCCACACATACTACTGGTGAGTAACCCTGACCCACACATACAGGTAGTGAATAACCCTGACATTAACCTCACATACAGGTAGTGAATAACCCTGACCTTAACCCTCACATACAGGTAGTGAATAACCCTGACCTTAACCCTCACATACAGGTAGTGAATAACCCTGACCTTAACCCTCACATACAGGTAGTGAATAACCCTGACCCACACATACAGGTAGTTAATAACCCTGACCTTAACCTCACATACAGGTAGTGAATAGCCCTGACCTTAACCCTCACATACAGGTAGTGAATAACCCTGACCTTAACCTCACATACAGGTATTGAATAACCCTGACCTTAACCTCACATACAGGAAGTGATTGTGTTATGAAGACATCTCTGTTGCTGCTAACTGCCAAGTCTCTGCTTGGACCAGTGGTTCTCAGTCTCTACATGAGGGACCACAATTATTTAAAAAGGACATTTTTGAATCTTACACACTTTTTTAGATTTAATTATCCTAAATTGAACTACTCTAACTCTGTGTGTGTTCTTTATTTTCCTGTTCTGGGTTTGTGTGATTAATTTCCTGTTCTGGGTTTGTGTGATTAATTTCCTGTTCTGGGTTTGTGTGATTAATTTCCTGTTCTGGGTTTGTGTGATTAATTTCCTGTTCTGTGTTTGTGTGATTAATTTCCTGTTCTGGGTTTGTGTGATTCATTTCCTGTTCTGGGTTTGTGTGATTAATTTCCTGTTCTGGGTTTGTGTGATTAATTTCCTGTTCTGGGTTTGTGTGAGGTAAACTTGGACCTTGTGCTTACTTTGTTTTCACCAACAGAAAGTGGAGGAGGTGTGTGCAATGCTTCTGATGGAACCATTTACCGGCTGTCATGAGTTTGTCAGTCCTCTGTCTTACATGGCTAGCTGCTCCAACGACCTCTGTCTGTAAGTACTGACTAGTCACCAACGACCTCTGTCTTACATGGCTAGCTGCTCCAACGACCTCTGTCTGTAAGTACTGACTAGTCACCAACGACCTCTGTCTTACATGGCTAGCTGCTCCAACGACCTCTGTCTATAAGTACTGACTAGTCACCAACGACCTCTGTCTTACATGGCTAGCTGCTCCAACGACCTCTGTCTATTAGTACTGACTAGTCACCAACGACCTCTGTCTTACATGGCTAGCTGCTCCAACGACCTCTGTCTGTAAGTACTGACTAGTCACCAACGACCTCTGTCTTACATGGCTAGCTGCTCCAACGACCTCTGTCTGTTAGTAATAACTAGTCACCAACGACCTCTATCTGTAAGTACTGACTAGTCACCAACGACCTCTGTCTCTAAGTACTGACTAGTCACCAACGACCTCTGTCTGTAAGTACTGACTAGTCACCAACGACCTCTGTCTTACATGGCTAGCTGCACCAACGACCTCTGTCTGTAAGTACTGACTAGTCACCAACGACCTCTGTCTCTAAGTACTGACTAGTCACCAACGACCTCTGTCTCTAAGTACTGACTAGTCACCAACGACCTCTGTCTGTAAGTACTGACTAGTCACCAACGACCTCTGTCTATAAGTACTGACTAGTCACCAACGACCTCTGTCTATAAGGACTGACTAGTCACCAACGACCTCTGTCTATAAGTACTGACTAGTCACCAACGACCTCTGTCTGTAAGTACTGACTAGTCACCAACGACCTCTGTCTATAAGTACTGACTAGTCACCAACGACCTCTGTCTTACATGGCTAGCTGCTCCAACGACCTCTGTCTGTTAGTACTGACTAGTCACCAACGACCTCTGTTATTAATAACTAGTCACCAACGACCTCTGTTAGTAATAACTAGTCACCAACGACCTCTGTCTGTTAGTACTGACTAGTCACCAACGACCTCTGTTATTAATAACTAGTCACCAACGACCTCTGTTATTAATAACTAGTCACCAACGACCTCTGTTATTAATAACTAGTCACCAACGACCTCTGTTATTAATAACTAGTCACCAACAACTTCTGTTAGTAATAACTAGTCACCAACGACCTCTGTTAGTAATAACTAGTCACCAACGACCTCTGTTAGTAATAACTAGTCACCAACGACCTCTGTCTGTAAGTACTGACTAGTCACCAACGACCTCTGTCTTACATGGCTAGCTGCTCCAACGACCTCTGTCTGTAAGCACTGACTAGTCACCAACGACCTCTGTCTTACATGGCTAGCTGCTCCAACGACCTCTGTCTGTAAGTACTGACTAGTCACCAACGACCTCTGTTAGTAATAACTAGTCACCAACGACCTCTGTCTATTAGTACTGACTAGTCACCAATGACCTCTGTCTTACATGGCTAGCTGCTCCAACGACCTCTGTCTGTAAGCACTGACTAGTCACCAACGACCTCTGTCTTACATGGCTAGCTGCTCCAACGACCTCTGTCTGTAAGTACTGACTAGTCACCAACGACCTCTGTCTTACATGGCTAGCTGCTCCAACGACCTCTGTCTCTAAGTACTGACTAGTCACCAACGACCTCTGTCTGTAAGTACTGACTAGTCACCAACGACCTCTGTCTATTAGTACTGACTAGTCACCAACGACCTCTGTCTATTAGTACTGACTAGTCACCAACGACCTCTGTCTGTTAGTAATGACTAGTCACCAACGACCTCTGTCTATTAGTACTGACTAGTCACCAACGACCTCTGTCTATTAGTACTGACTAGTCACCAACGACCTCTGTCTGTTAGTAATGACTAGTCACCAACGACCTCTGTCTGTAAGTACTGACTAGTCACCAACGACCTCTGTCTCTAAGTACTGACTAGTCACCAACGACCTCTGTCTATAAGTACTGACTAGTCACCAACGACCTCTGTCTGTAAGTACTGACTAGTCACCAACGACCTCTGTCTATAAGTACTGACTAGTCACCAACGACCTCTGTCTCTAAGTACTGACTAGTCACCAACGACCTCTGTCTGTTAGTACTGACTAGTCACCAACGACCTCTGTCTGTTAGTAATGACTAGTCACCAACGACCTCTGTCTGTAAGTACTGACTAGTCACCAACGACCTCTGTCTATAAGTACTGACTAGTCACCAACGACCTCTGTCTGTAAGTACTGACTAGTCACCAACGACCTCTGTCTATAAGTACTGACTAGTCACCAACGACCTCTGTCTCTAAGTACTGACTAGTCACCAACGACCTCTGTCTGTTAGTACTGACTAGTCACCAACGACCTCTGTCTGTTAGTACTGACTAGTCACCAACGACCTCTGTCTGTAAGTACTGACTAGTCACCAACGACCTCTGTCTGTTAGTAATGACTAGTCTCCAACGACCTCTGTCTGTAAGTACTGACTAGTCACCAACGACCTCTGTCTGTTAGTAATGACTAGTCACCAACGACCTCTGTCTCTAAGTACTGACTAGTCACCAACGACCTCTGTCTGTAAGTAATAACTAGTCACCAACGACCTCTGTCTGTAAGTACTGACTAGTCACCAACGACCTCTGTCTGTAAGTACTGACTAGTCACCAACGACCTCTGTCTGTTAGTAATAACTAGTCACCAACGACCTCTGTCTCTAAGTACTGACTAGTCACCAACGACCTCTGTCTGTAAGTACTGACGAGTCACCAACGACCTCTGTTAGTACTGACTAGTCACCAACGACCTCTGTTAGTAATAACTAGTCACCAACGACCTCTGTTAATATTAACTAGTCACCAACGACCTCTGTTAGTATTAACTAGTCTACAAATACTACAACTAGGAACATTACTATAATCATTTTTGTACGTGATGAAAACTGCAAAATGGATACTTCTTCATCCCTTCCACTGTAAGTGTTTTGTACGTGTTCTAAACTACATCCCTTCTCTGTAAGTGTTTTGTACATGTTCTAAACTACATCCCTTCTCTGTAAGTGTTTTGTACCTGTTCTAAACTACATCCCTTCTCTGTAAGTGTTTTGTATGTGTTCTAAACTACATCCCTTCTCTGTAAGTGTTTTGTACGTGTTCTAAACTACATCCCTTCTCTGTAAGTGTTTTGTATGTGTTCTAAACTACATCCCTTCTCTGTAAGTGTTTTGTATGTGTTCTAAACTACATCCCTTCTCTGTAAGTGTTTTGTACATGTTCTAAACTACATCCCTTCTCTGTAAGTGTTTTGTATGTGTTCTAAACTACATCCCTTCTCTGTAAGTGTTTTGTATGTGTTCTAAACTACATCCCTTCTCTGTAAGTGTTTTGTACCTGTTCTAAACTACATCCCTTCTCTGTAAGTGTTTTGTATGTGTTCTAAACTACATCCCTTCTCTGTAAGTGTTTTGTACATGTTCTAAACTACATCCCTTCTCTGTAAGTGTTTTGTACATGTTCTAAACTACATCCCTTCCACTGTAAGTGTTTTGTATGTGTTCTAAACTACATCCCTTCCTCTGTAAGTGTTTTGTAGGTATTCTAAACTACATCCCTTCTCTGTAAGTGTTTTGTAGGTATTCTAAACTACATCCCTTCTCTGTAAGTGTTTTGTAGGTATTCTAAACTAAATCCCTTCTCTGTAATTGTTTTGTACGTGTTCTAAACTACATCCCTTCTCTGTAAGTGTTTTGTACGTGTTCTAAACTACATCCCTTCTCTGTAAGTGTTTTGTATGTGTTCTAAACTACATCCCTTCTCTGTAAGTGTTTTGTATGTGTTCGAAACTACATCCCTTCTCTGTAAGTGTTTTGTACGTGTTCTAAACTACATCCCTTCTCTGTAAGTGTTTTGTATGTGTTCTAAACTACATCCCTTCTCTGTAAGTGTTTTGTACCTGTTCTAAACTACATCCCTTCTCTGTAAGTGTTTTGTATGTGTTCTAAACTACATCCCTTCTCTCTAAGTGTTTTGTACATGTTCTAAACTACATCCCTTCTCTGTAAGTGTTTTGTACATGTTCTAAACTACATCCCTTCCACTGTAAGTGTTTTGTATGTGTTCTAAACTACATCCCTTCCTCTGTAAGTGTTTTGTAGGTATTCTAAACTACATCCCTTCTCTGTAAGTGTTTTGTAGGTATTCTAAACTACATCCCTTCTCTGTAAGTGTTTTGTAGGTATTCTAAACTAAATCCCTTCTCTGTAATTGTTTTGTATGTGTTCTAAACTACATCCCTTCTCTGTAAGTGTTTTGTACGTGTTCTAAACTACATCCCTTCTCTGTAAGTGTTTTGTACGTGTTCTAAACTACATCCCTTCCACTGTAAGTGTTTTGTATGTGTTCTAAACTACATCCCTTCTCTGTAAGTGTTTTGTGCGTGTTCTAAACTACATCCCTTCTCTGTAAGTGTTTTGTAGGTATTCTAAACTACATCCCTTCTCTGTAAGTGTTTTGTAGGTATTCTAAACTACATCCCTTCTCTGTAAGTGTTTTGTAGGTATTCTAAACTACATCCCTTCTCTGTAAGTGTTTTGTAGGTATTCTAAACTACATCCCTTCTCTGTAAGTGTTTTGTAGGTATTCTAAACTAAATCCCTTCTCTGTAATTGTTTTGTACGTGTTCTAAACTACATCCCTTCTCTGTAAGTGTTTTGTAGGTATTCTAAACTACATCCCTTCTCTGTAAGTGTTTTGTATGTGTTCTAAACTACATCCCTTCTCTGTAAGTGTTTTGTACGTGTTCTAAACTACATCCCTTCTCTGTAAGTGTTTTGTATGTGTTCTAAACTACATCCCTTCTCTGTAAGTGTTTTGTATGTGTTCTAAACTACATCCCTTCTCTGTAAGTGTTTTGTATGTGTTCGAAACTACATCCCTTCTCTGTAAGTGTTTTGTACGTGTTCTAAACTACATCCCTTCTCTGTAAGTGTTTTGTATGTGTTCTAAACTACATCCCTTCTCTGTAAGTGTTTTGTACCTGTTCTAAACTACATCCCTTCTCTGTAAGTGTTTTGTATGTGTTCTAAACTACATCCCTTCTCTCTAAGTGTTTTGTACATGTTCTAAACTACATCCCTTCTCTGTAAGTGTTTTGTACATGTTCTAAACTACATCCCTTCCACTGTAAGTGTTTTGTATGTGTTCTAAACTACATCCCTTCCTCTGTAAGTGTTTTGTAGGTATTCTAAACTACATCCCTTCTCTGTAAGTGTTTTGTAGGTATTCTAAACTACATCCCTTCTCTGTAAGTGTTTTGTAGGTATTCTAAACTAAATCCCTTCTCTGTAATTGTTTTGTACGTGTTCTAAACTACATCCCTTCTCTGTAAGTGTTTTGTACGTGTTCTAAACTACATCCCTTCTCTGTAAGTGTTTTGTACGTGTTCTAAACTACATCCCTTCCACTGTAAGTGTTTTGTATGTGTTCTAAACTACATCCCTTCTCTGTAAGTGTTTTGTGCGTGTTCTAAACTACATCCCTTCTCTGTAAGTGTTTTGTACCTGTTGTAAACTATATCCCTTCCTCTGTAAGTATTTTGTAGGTGTTGTAAAGCTTCAGTGTAAAATCCTGTCTCCCTGTCGACCTGTCTTTGGCTTCTGTTCAGTGAAAGAGTCGTATTCTGTTTTTTTATCTTGCCCTGAATGAAGGTCGGGTCCCAACGGTGATGTGGTATGCCAGGTGTTCACGGAGTATGCCCGGGCCTGTGCCCACGCCGACCACCCACTGACGGACTGGCGGACTCACATACCACAGTGTGGTAGGTTCCCTTCATAACGTTATTTACCCAAACCCTCATGCAGGATTCACTGTAGTTAGTTTTAGTGCAGATAATTAAGTGCCGTTTCAGTTGGCTTGTTGCCCCCCAAAAAACATTCCTTCAAGTCACACATGGTATGTAATTACACGAAACAAACCCCCAAGACAAATGTAATGTCAAACATTTGTAACGTTACCTCCTGTCTCGTGATGTCACTTCATGTCCCGCTAATGTCACTTCCTGTCTTGTGATGTTACCTCCTGTCTCACGGTGTCACTTCCTGTCTTGTGATGTTACTTCCTGTCTCGTGATATCACTTCATGTCCCGCTAATGTCACTTCCTGTCTTGTGATGTTACATCCTGTCTCACAGTGTCACTTCCTGTCTTGTGATGTTACCTCCTGTCTCGTGATATCACTTCATGTCCCGCTAATGTTACTTCCTGTCTTGTGATGTTACATCCTGTCTCACGGTGTCACTTCCTGTCTTGTGATGTTACTTCCTGTCTCGTGATATCACTTCATGTCCCGCTAATGTCACTTCCTGTCTTGTGATGCTACATCCTGTCTCACGGTGTTACTTCCTGTCTTGTGATGCTACATCCTGTCTCACGGTGTCACTTCCTGTGTTCCCCAGCGATGCCGTGCCCTCCCGGTCTGCAGTATAAGGAGTGCATCACCTGCTGCCCTGTGTCCTGTAACATGGACAGAATGTGCTTTGACAACAAGCTGCAGTGTCTAGACGGATGCTACTGTCCCGACGGTGAGACTTACGCTCCTGTTGTTGATTACTGTTACTTTACTTTGAAATACTCTTACATTAAAGGCACTGCGACATGAAGAAGGCCTGTGAGCCGTGACGCGTTGGTGCCTTTCTCTGTTTCGAACATGGAATCGAGGCTGAAATAATATAATAAATAATAATATAATAATAATAATAAAATAAAGTACTTCCGTTTGTTTTTGAAGTTTGATGCTTTTACACAGCTGCAACTTTGTTTGTTTGTTTTTGAAGTATGATGCTTCTACACAGCTGCAACTTGTTTAGTTTGTTATTCCCCGTTCTCCCATGAGCACCTCTCTTTGTCTTCACAGGTGATTCCAAAGCAGCGCTCCCTCTTTTGTCTTGCATTTTGAAGACTTTATAAAATAAGACTTTATAAAATAAGACTTTATAAAATAAGACTTTATAAAGTAATACTTTATAAAATAAGACTTTATAAAATAATTATTTTTAAAATAATACTTTATAAAATAATACTTTATTAAATAAGACTTTATTAAATAATTATTTATAAAATAAGACTTTATAAAATAAGACTTTATAAAATAAGACTTTATAAAATTAGACGTTATAAAACAAGACTTTATAAAATAAGACTTTATAAAATAAAACTTTATAAAATAGACTTTATAAAACAAGACTTTATAAAATAAGACTTTATAAAGGGGTTGGAAAGAGTTTAGTAGAAGTCGTTTCATACCGTTAGTCATTTGTTTGTGGATAGTTTCTGAATCATTAATAAACAGTTAATAACGAATTGGTTAATTTCAATTAACGAGTTAAAACATTAGTTCTAAAGGTGTAAAATCTACTTATTACCCCTTTACAAACCACCTGTCTTCTACACTCTCCCCATATCCCCTCTCCCTGAGTTAGACCTATTAGAGACCCATATTCCAACCCATCTCTCAATGTCTAGACTAACTGAATTCTCTGTCTGTCTCCTATTCCTCTCTCTGTCTGAATGTGTCTCTCCCAGACCTGATCTATGAGGAGGAAGTTGTGTGAAGGCCTCAGACTGTCCCTGTGAATACCACGGCATGGTCTACCCCTTCGGACAGACCGTTCAGGAGGAGTGTAACAACTGGTAGGACATCTCTCTATGATCTCATCTCTCTATCATCTCTCTATCATCTACTCTCTCTGTAATCTCTCTATCATCTCATCTCTCTACCATCTCCTCTCTCTATAATATCTCTCTCATCTCTATATCATCTCTCTATGATCTCATCTCTCTATCATCTCTCTATCATCTACTCTCTCTGTAATCTCTCTCTCATATCTATATCATCTCTCTCTCTATCATCTCTCAATCATCTCATCTCTCTATCATCACATCTCTCTATCTTGTCTGTATCATCTCATCTCTCTATCATCTCATCTCTCTTTCATTGAATCTATCATCTCATCTCTCTATGATCTCACTATGATCTCATCTCTCAATCATCTCATCTCTCTATAATCCCTCTCTCATCTCTATATCATCTCTCTATCATCTCTTTATCATCTCTCTATCATCTCATCTCTATCATCTACTCTCTCTATAATTTCTCTCTCATCTCTATATCCTCTCTTTATCATCTGATCTCTCTATCATCTCTCCTCTCTATCATCTCATTATCATCTCTCTATCATCTCTCCTCTCTATCATCTCATCTCTCATCTCTCTATCATCTCTCTATGATCTCTTTATCTTCTCATCTCTCTATCATCTCATCTATCATCTCTCTATGATCTCTCCTCTCCTCTCTATCATCTCATCTCTTTATCATCTCATCTCTTTATCATCTCATCTATCACATCATCTCTCTATCATCTCATCTCTTTGTCATCTCATCTCTATGATCTCATCTCTTTATCTTCTCATCTCTCTATCATCTCATCTATCATCTCTCTATGATCTCCCTATGATCTCTCTATCATCTCTCTGTCATCTCTTTATCATCTCATCTCTCTATCATCTCGCTATTATCTCTATGTCATCTCTTTATCATCTAATTTCTTTATCATCTCATCTCTCTATCACCTCATCTCTCTATCATCTCTCTATCATCTCTCTATCATCTCTCTATGATCTCATCTCTTTATCTTCTCTTCTCTCTATCATCTCTCTGTCATCTCTTTATCATCTAATTTCTCTAGTCACCCCATCTCTCTATCATCTCTCTATGATCTAATCTCTTTATCTTCTCATCTCTCTATCATCTCATCTATCATCTCTCTATCATCTCTCTATCATCTCTCCTCGCCTAGTGGTTAGAGCGTTGGGCTAGTAACCGGAAGGTTGCAAGTTCAAATCCCCGAGCTGACAAGGTACAAATCTGTCGTTCTGCCCCTGAACAGGCAGTTAACCCGCTGTTCCTAGGCCGTCATTGAAAATAAGAATTTGTTCTTAACTGACTTGCCTAGTTAAATAAAGGTAAAAAAAAGAAAAGAAATCTCATCTCTTTATCATCTCATCTCTCTATAATCTCATCTCTCTATCATCTCTCTATGATCTCTCTATCATCTCATCCTTCATTACAAAAATGGCAAATCCAAAAGGTGGTAGGAATAGCACAAAAAAGCCTCAAGAGATACTCAAAAACCAAAAACAGAATTCCACAAGTGCATCCACCGGAATCGACAAGAAAACACAGAACACTAGGGCTGGGTGCTAACATACAAACACAGAGCACAGAACTGAGGGAAACTAAGGGTTTAAATACAATCAGGGGAAACGAGGCACAGGTGCAAATAATAATGGGGAACAAGGGAAAAAACATAAGGTCAAAAAGCACAATGGGGGCATCTAGTGACCAAAACCCGGAACAACCCTGGCCAAATCCTGACAGAATCCCCCCCTAGGAACGGCTCCTGACGTTCCTACCAGCTCTCTCAGGGTGGAGGGCCCTGAACTGACGAATGAGGTCAGGATCCAGGATGTCTTTGGCAGGAACCCAGGAGCGCTCCTCGGGACCGTAGCCTTCCCAGTCCACCAGATACTGCCAGGACCGCTGCACCCGGCGGGAATCCAGTATCCGATGGACGGTATAAGCCGGCTGGCCTCCAATGACACGAGGCGGAGGGGGAGGTCTGTCTGCCGGGACAAGGGGAGAAAAACAACAGGTTTTAACAATGAAATGTGAAATGTGGGATTAATCTTAAGGGATCTGGGTAAGTGTAGGCGATAAGAAACTGGGTTAACTCTCCTGGCAACCTTGAAGGGACCGATGTATTTTTGGGACAGCTTGCGAGACTCCACCCGTAGAGGTAAGTCTCTTGTGGAGAGCCAGACTCTCTGGCCGGGGCGCAGGGTAGGCCCGGGTCGGCGACGTCTGTTGGCTTGTTGTTGGTACCTCTGTGAGGAACGCATAAGATTAAGACGGGTCTTCCTCCACATAAGCCGACAGCGTCTGACGAACTTCAAGGCTGAAGGCACTCTGACTTCTGCCTCCTGGTCCGGGAACAATGGAGGAGCATAGCCAAACTGACACTCGTGCGGGGACATACCAGTGGAGGAGGAGCGCAAGGTGTTGTGCGCGTATTCGGCCCAAACAATAAAGGATGACCATGTGGACGGGTTGTCACGAGTCATATATCGGAGGGTGGTTTCCAGCTCTTGATTCATCCTCTCTGTTTGGCCGTTGGACTCCGGATGGTACCCTGAAGATAGACTGGCAGAAGCCCCCATGAGTTGGCAGAAGGCCTTCCAAAACCTTGAGGCGAACTGGGGACCTCTGTCAGAAACCATATCTTGAGGAATGCCAAAGACTCGGAACACATGATTAATTACCAACTCAGCCGTTTCCTTGGCAGAAGGTAACTTAGTCAGAGGGACGAACCTGGCCGCCTTTGAAAACCTGTCGATTATGACTAGGATAGTAGTATTGCCATGGGATGGAGGAAGTCCAGTAATAAAGTCCAATGAGATATGGGACCAGGGTCTGTGGGGAACAGGTAAAGGGTGAAGGAGTCCTTGAGGGCGGAGGTGAGAAGATTTGCCCTGGCAGCACACGGGACAGGCATTGACGAAAGTGGCAACGTCTTCTCTTATGGTAGGCCACCAGAACTTACGCTGGATGAACTCCAAGGTGCGACCTACGCCCGGATGACAGGTGAGGCGAGAGGAGTGCCCCCACAGAAGGACCTGAGTCCTCACTGCCTTGGGGACAAACAACCGATTGGCAGGACCTCCTTTCGGGTCCGGTTCGCTAGCTTGAGCACGTCTCACGGTATCCTCAACTTGCCACGAGATCGGAGCCACAATCTTAGCAGCAGGAAGGACAGGCATGTCCGTGTCATCTCGAATGGCAGGAGCGTAGACTCGGGACAGGGCATCCGGTTTGAGATTCTTCGACCCGGGCCGATAGGTGAGGATAAACTGGAATCGATTGAAGAAAAGAGACCATCTAGCTTGTCTAGAGTTCAACCGCTTCGCCTGCTGGATATACTCCAGATTTTTGTGGTCCGTAAGCACTTGAAACTGTTGAGAAGCCCCCTCGAGCCAGTGTCTCCATTCCTTCAATGCCATCTTAATCGCTAGGAGTTCACGATCCCCCACATCGTAGTTCCTCTCAGTCGGGGTAAGCCGGTGTGAGAAGAAAGCGCACGGATGAAGCTTCTTGTCTTCACCCCTCTGAGACAGGACAGCTCCAACACCAACCTCTGATGCGTCTACCTCCACCACAAATGGTTCATCCGTAGTCGGTAGTATCAGGATGGGAGCAGAGAGAATGCGCTGCTTGAGTCCTTGGAAGGCCGTCTCAGCTTCTCTTCCCCACAAAAACCTTGCATTGCCACCCTTGGTTAAAGCTGAGAGAGGGGCTGCCACCAAGCTGAAGTTCTTGATGAACTTGCGGTAAAAGTTTGTGAAGCCCAGGAAACGCTGAACTTCCTTAACGGATTTGGGGGTGGGCCAATCCGCTACCGCCCCTACCTTCCTGGGGTCCATTTGGACTCGACCGGGCTCCACTACAAATCCCAGGAATTGTACTCGGGATGAATGGAATTCACATTTTTCCGGCTTAACGTACAGATGGCTGTCCAGGAGGCGTTTGAGTACTTGTCTGACATACTTAGTGTGTTCTTGAAGGGAGCTCGAAAAGATGAGGATGTCATCCAAGTAAACGAACACAAATATGTTAAGCATATCCCTAAGAACATCGTTTATGAGCGCTTGGAACACCGCTGGTGCGTTGGTCAGGCCGAAGGGCATCACCAAGTATTCATAGTGACCAGTAGGCGTGTTGAAAGCGGTCTTCCACTCGTCACCAGGTCTGATCCGCACAAGATGGTATGCGTTCCGCAGGTCAAGCTTAGTGAAAACAACTGCTTCCTGGAGCAGCTCGAAGGCTGTGGCCATAAGGGGTAGCGGGTAACGGTTACGGACGGTTATGGCATTGAGTCCCCGGTAGTCGATGCAAGGACGTAATCCACCGTCTTTCTTGGCCACAAAGAAAAACCCTGCTCCCGCCGGGGAGGTGGATGGACGCATGAGGCCTGCTTCCAGAGCGTCCTTGATGTAGGTATCCATAGCAGCTCGTTCGGGTGGAGATAGGGAAAAGATCCGACCCCTGGGGGGCAAGTGCCCGGAAACAGGTCGATGGGGCAATCGTAAGGTCTATGGGGTGGTAGCATGGTGGCCCTCTGTTTGCTAAACACCAGTTTGAGGTCATGGTAACACTCGGGAACTCGGGTCAGATCGATGGATTCTAAAGACTCGGGAGTAGAACTCGGGAATTCTGGAAAATACAAGTAGCTTGGCACGTAGGACCCCACTGCTTGATAGTGCCCACAGACCAGTCGATGTGAGGGTTATGGCTGTGAAGCCAGGGGTATCCAAGGACGAGAGGGAACTCGGAACAGGAGATCAAATGAAAGTTCATCAATTCCTGGTGTTGTGAAACTGAAAGTCGCAAGGAGGTAGTGACATGAGTGACAAGTCCAGATCCCAAAGGGCTTCCATCCAATGTAGTGACCCTCATGGGTTCACTTAGAGGTTCAGAGGGAACGCCATTCTTCTTCGCCCAGACACCATCCATGAAGTTACCTGCGGCTCCAGAGTCTACCAAGGCTTGAAGGTGAAGCTTGTGGTTGTCCCAGGAGAGGGTGACTGGAATGAGCAGACTGGAGTTGGACGGATGGGAGGAGGTTATGTTTCCCGTTACAGTTCCCCCCGGTCTGTACGGGACAGAGCGTTTCCCTGGAGCCCGGGACACGTGGAATGGAAATGGCCCGGTTTGCCGCAATATAGACAGCGTCGCTCCCTCATACGGCGGTCTCTCTCAGCCTGGGAGATGCGTCCAATCTGCATGGGTTCCGATGGAGCCAGCGAGGATAAAGGTGGGGACTCGGAGCTGGGACTGATAGGGGCTAGAGGTCTACGGTTGAGTTCTCTCTCTCTCAGACGCTGGTCAATGCGTGAGGCCAACTTGATCAGGGACTCGAGATTGTCCGGTGGTTCCCGAGTGGCCAGTTCATCTTGGATAGTGTCGGAAAGGCCTTTCAGAAAGCACACCGTGAGCGCCTCGTTGTTCCAGCCACTTGCTGCTGCCACCGTGCGGAACTGGATGGCATAGTCCGTCACGCTGCGCCAACCTTGGTGGAGAGTCAGGAGCTGTTTGGCTGAGTCAGAACCACTGCTTGGGCCTTAAACACTCGTTTGAATTCCTCAGCAACGGCAGAGTAGCTGGCACAGCAGGAACTATGGGCATCCCACACAGCAGTAGCCCAGGCCAGGGCTTTTTCCGACAGCAGGGTGATGATATAAGCGATCTTAGACCGGTCGGTGGGAAACGCCGAGGGTTGTAGCTCAAAGGAGAGAAAACATTGGGTGAGAAACCCTTTACAAGCACTTGGATCACCTGAGAACCGTTGGGGAGGTGGAAGACGAGGTTCGGCCAGGGGGTTAACTGCCATGGTACGTGAATCTGAGGTACTGGGACGGGAACTGTTGCCGGGGTAAGACGATCAGATATTTGCTTAATGGAAGTCAGCATCTCCGACAGAAGATGAGAATGTCTAGCCATTAAGGCCTCTTGCTGAACCAGGGCGGCTTCGTGGCGTTGGACAGTCTCCTGGTGGTGGGACAGCATGGCAAAAGGTCCTGGGAACTGGCTGCCTCTGGGTTCATTTTTGGCTCTGTGTTTCTGTCAGGACCCGGTTACGAACCTGGGTCTCCGGAGTGAGAAACAGTCACTTAACCAACTGAGCCACGAATAGTCAGCAGAACCCAGAAGATGAGGCAGACACAGCAGTACTTAAGACGGTGTATTTAATAATGTAAAAAGGAGAAGTCCTTCATTACAAAAATGGCAAATCCAAAAGGTGGTAGGAATAGCACAAAAAAGCCTCAAGAGATACTCAAAAACCAAAAACAGAATTCCACAAGAGCATCCACCGGAATCGACAAGAAAACACAGAACACTAGGGCTGGGTGCTAACATACAAACACAGAGCACAGAACTGAGGGAAACTAAGGGTTTAAATACAATCAGGGGAAACGAGGCACAGGTGCAAATAATAATGGGGAACAAGGGAAAAAACATAAGGTCAAAAAGCACAATGGGGGCATCTAGTGACCAAAACCCGGAACAACCCTGGCCAAATCCTGACAATCTCTCTATAATCTCTCTATGATCTCTCTATAATCTCTCTGTCATCTCGCTATCATCTCA
>NW_027006128.1:80000-85000 GCF_036934945.1 Oncorhynchus masou masou | reverse complement strand
TCTCTCCCTCTCTCTATATCTCTCTCTGTCTGTTTCTCTCTCTGTCTCGTGGAGCATCAAGATCACCAGTGTGCTGGATCTTCTTTTCAACCTCATATCAATATCATGCCTCGACATTGTCTGTCCAGATCTATGTTCTTTCAGCACTACGGACTGGGTCTGAGTGAGCTGTATTGAAGTGTATTGAATGACAGTTGCTGTCTCTAGACATGACTCTTATCAGTAAACAGACGGGACTCAGGGCCACTGTGTTAATGCTGTATTATGTTGTGTTTGCAAAATGGATTTCTTCTGTGTTTTTGTTCTCGTGGTTGTTAGCGTTTTCATTCCCATGGTTTGTAATGGTAACCAGCAGTAAACTGTTTTATGTGTGTAGAAGTATGTGGAACGGTTCAGGAATCACATCACCTCATTTAGTCTGATGTATCCATCCATGTATCCATTTATTAAGTGTTTACAGTCAACACGTACCATCATTAATACCACCATTATTACCATTGTTATTACCATTATTATTACCATCATTATTACCATTATTATTACCATCATTATTACCATCATTATTACCATTATTATTACCATCATTATTACCACCATTACCACCATTATTATTACCATAATTATTACCATTATTATTACCATCATTATAACCATTATTATTACCATTATTATTACCATCATTATTACCATCATTATTACCATTATTATTACCATCATTATTACCATTATTATTACCATTATTATTACCACAATTATTACCATTATTATTACCACAATTATTACCATTATTATTACCATTATTATTACCATCATTATTACCATTATTATTACCAATATTATGACCATTATTATCACCATTATTATTACCATTATTATTACCATCCATTATTACCATTATTATTACCATCATTATTCCCATCTTTATTACCATTATTATTACCATTATTACTACCTCCATTATTACCATTATTATTACCATTATTATTACCATCCATTATTACCATTATTAATACCATCCATTATTACCATTATTATTACCATCCATTATTACCATTATTATTACCATCATTATTACCACCATTATTACCATCATTATTACCATTATTATTACCATTATTATTACCATCATTATTACCATTATTATTACCATTATTTTGCCATCCATTATTACCATTATTAATACCATCCATTATTACCATTATTATTACCATTATTATTACCGCCATTATTGCCATTATTATTACCATTATTATTACCATCATTATTACCATTATTACCACCATTATTATTACCACCATTATTATTCCCATCATTATTAGCACAATTATTACCATCATTATTACCATCATTATTACCATTATTATTACCACCATTATTATTACCATCATTATTACCACCATTATTACCATTATTATTACCATCAAATTGGATAAAAAAGCAAAAACATATAAGCATAAATCATATTTACATTTCATGTTTTTACAGTTTTTTTATAGTCTACTCCATGTTTTAATCAGAGCCTCTAGACCAGTAGAGACTTCACTAGACCAGTAGAGACTTCTCTAGACCAGTAGAGACTTATCTATACCATTAGAGACTTCACTAGACCAGTAGAGACTTATCTATACCAGTAGAGACTTTTTGAGACCTGTAGAGACTTCTCTACACCAGTAGAGACTTTTTGAGACCCGTAGAGACTTCTCTACACCAGTAGATACTTTTTGAGACCTGTAGAGACTTCTCTAGACCAGTAGATACATTTTGAGACCAGTAGAGACTTCTCTAGACCAGTAGATACATTTTGAGACCTGTAGAGACTTCTCTAGACCAGTAGATACATTTTGAGACCAGTAGAGACTTCTCTACACCAGTAGATACATTTTGAGACCTGTAGAGACTTCTCTAGACCAGTAGCGACTTTGCACTTTCGACTCCCTCCCCCCTCCCCCTTTAATCACATCCCTATTGTTTCCCCAGAGGTGTTCCACATCCAGGAGCTGTCCTCCATGTACCTGCAGGTGCGTACTGCTCTGGGTCTGCATCTGCAGTACAGCTGGAGGGAGTTCCGTCTCTACCTGCAGGTGGATGAGCTGTGGAAGGGCGACACGGTGGGGCTCTGTGGAACCTTCAACGGAAACATCCAGGACGACTTCCTGTAAGTGTGTCTGGATTGGATGGCTTGTAACGTTTTCAGATACTGATACAGACACAGGTTTTCAGAAGCCCCAATCCCATGCTTCTTCCTTCTCTCCGTCTCTCTCTCTCCGTCTCTCTCTCTCTCTCCATCTCTCTCTCTCTCTCTCTCTCTCTCTCTCTCTCCCCGTCTCTCTCTCCCTCTCTTTCTCTCTTTCTTCTCTCTCTCTCTCTCTCTCTCTCTCTCTCTCTCTCGCTCTCTCTCTCTTTCTCTCTCTTTCTCTCTCTTTCTCTCTCTCCATCTCTCTTTCTCTCTCTCCCTCTCTCTCTCTCTCTCCCTCTCTCTCTCCCTCTCTCTCTCTACCCTCATTCTCTCTGACTTCCTGTAAGTGTGTCTGTCTGACCCTTGACTTCCAGCCCCCCGGGTGGCTCTCTGTTGCTCTCTCTGGCTGGCACGGCCCTCTTGCTGTGGCATTCTGGGAGAAAGGATACTCCTGTTTCGGGAGCTGGCTATGGCAGGGAGAGGGAGGGGCAGGGAGAGGGAGGGGCAGGGAGAGGGAGGGGCAGGGAGAGGGAGGGGCAGGGAGAGGGAGGGGCAGGGAGAGGGAGGGGCAGGGAGGGAGATGGCGGGATGCAGTCCAGATCTGAAAAACCTCTCACCACCAGAACCAAACCGGGTAGAGTGCATGCAAGAATTTGTTGTGGGATCCTTCTGAAATCTCTGATGTTGTGACACACCTCCTCCGTCCCTCCCCTGCCCTCCTCCTCTGCCCTCCCCTCCCCTCCCCTCCCTTACCCTCCCCTCCTCCCCTGCCCTCCCCTCCCCTCCCCTCCCTTAACCTCCCCTCCTCCCCTGCCCTCCCCTACCCTCCCTCCTCCCCTGCCCTGCCCTCCCCTCCTCCCCTGCCCTGCCCTCCCCCTCCTCCCCTGCCCTCCCCCCTGCCCTCCCCCTCCCCCCTGCCCTGCCCCTCCTCCCCTGCCCTGCCCTGCCCTCCCCCTCCTCCCCTCCTCCCCTGCCCTCCCCCTCCTCCCCTGCCCTGCCCTCCCCCTCCTCCCCTGCCCTCCCCTGCCCTACCCCTCCTTCCCTGCCCTCCCCTGCCCCCCCCTCCTCCCCTCCCCTGCCCTTGCCTGCCCCCCCCACCTCCTCCCCCTCCTCCCCCTCCTCCCCTGCCCTCCCCAGGTCCCCGTCTGGTATGATAGAGAGCACCCCTCACCTGTTTGGCAACGCCTGGAGGGTATCCTCTGCCTGTGTCCCCAGCCAGAGTGTTCCCCAGCTTGACCCATGTGACACGCATCAGCAAGCAGGTGCTTGTCCTTCTAAACCATAAGTCCTCCTACGTCATTATCAAATAGAAACATGTCATGTCATGCCTTTCAATAAATATTTTCCTTTTGTGTTTTAGAACCCTCACTGCAACATAACTCAAACTTAAACAGAGATGCTCTCTCTCTCTCTCTCTGTCTCTCTCTCTCTCTGTCTCTCTCTCTCTCTCTCTCTCTCTCTCTATTTCTCTCTCCTTCCCTCTCTCTCTCGCTCTTTCTCTCTCTCTTTCTCTCTCTCTTTCACGCTCTCTCTCTATTTCTCTCTCTCTCTCTTTCACACATTCTCTCTCTCCCTCTCTCTCTCTCCCTCTCTCTTTCACGATCTCTCTTTATTTCTCACTCTCTCTCCCTCTCGCTCTTTCTCTCTCTCTCTCTCTCTTTCATGCTCTCTCTCTATTTCTCTCTCTCTCTCCCTCTCTCGCTCGCTCTTTCTCTCTCTCTCTCTCTGTCTCTCTCTCTCTCTTTCACGCTCTCTCTCTATTTCTCTCTTTCACTCTCTCTCTCTCTCTCTCTCTCTCTCTCTCTCTCTCTTTCACGCTCTCTCTCTATTTCTCTCTTTTCACACTCTCTCTCCCCCTCCTCCTCCCCCTCCACCCCACAGCATCCTACGCCTCTGAGATGTGTGACATCCTGAACCAGGAGTTGTTCTCAGCGTGTCATGAGTACCTGAGTCCGGTGCCCTTTCACCAACAGTGTAAAGCAGACACCTGTAAGTGTGGCCAGCCCTGCCTCTGCTCTTCCCTGGCCCACTATGCTAGACAGTGCAGGAAGTACTCTGTCATCACAGAGTTCAGAGCCAGCGTACCTGACTGTGGTGAGTACTGTGGTCCTGAATTTACTCTCAATCTGCTGCTTGTTGGTTAGATGCTTTAGGGGGACTTCTTGTATTGTATGTCTGGACAGTATTGTTCAGACTGTGTTAGTCATTCATGACTTTAAGTATTGTATGTTTAGACTGTTTTAGTGAGTCATGACTTATTGTATTGTATGTCTGGACAGTATTGTTCAGACTGCTAGTGATTCATGACTTTAATTATTGTATGGTTAGACAGTATTGTTCAGACTGCTAGTGATTCATGACTTTAATTATTGTATGGTTAGACAGTATTGTTCAGACTGCTAGTGAGTCATGACTTTAAGTATTGTATGTTTAGACAGTATTGTTCAGACTGCTAGTGATTCATGACTTTAAGTATTGTATGTTTAGACAGTATTGTTCAGACTGCTAGTGATTCATGACTTTAAGTATTGTATGTTTAGACAGTATTGTTCAGACTGCGAGTGGATCTGGTGAAATTACACCATTTCTTTGACTGAAAAGGTAATTGAATGACAAGTAAGAGCTTATTAACTGTCAGTATATATCAGTCTCCTTCCCCTGTAGAGGTGACATTATTGACTGTCAGTATATATCAGTCTCCTTCCCCTGTAGAGGTGACATTATTGACTGTCAGTATATATCAGTCTCCTTCCCCTGTAGAGGTGACATTATTGACTGTCAGTATATATCAGTCTCCTGTAGAGGTGACATTATTGACTAACAG
>NW_027006128.1:65000-72500 GCF_036934945.1 Oncorhynchus masou masou | reverse complement strand
GGGCTATATAGGGGTATATAGGGACCATAGGGCTATATAGGGATATATAGGGACCATAGGGCTATATAGGGATATATAGGGACCATAGGGCTATATAGGGATATATAGGGACCATAGGGCTATATAGGGATATATAGGGACCATAGGGATATATAGGGACCATAGGGCTATATAGGGATATATAGGGACCATAGGGCTATATAGGGGTATATAGGGACCATAGGGCTATATAGGGATATATAGGGACCATAGGGCTATATAGGGATATATAGGGACCATAGGGCTATATAGGGATATATAGGGACCATAGGGATATATAGGTACCATAGGGATATATAGGGACCATAGGGCTATATAGGGATATATAGGGACCATAGGGCTATATAGGGATATATAGGGGCCATAGGGCTATATAGGGATATATAGGGACCATAGGGCTATATAGGGATATATAGGGACCATAGGGCTATATAGGGATATATAGGGACCATAGGGCTATATAGGGATATATAGGGACCATAGGGCTATATAGGGATATATAGGGACCATAGGGCTATATAGGGATATATAGGGACCATAGGGCTATATAGGGACCATAGGGCTATATAGGGATATATAGGGACCATAGGGCTATATAGGGACCATAGGGCTATATAGGGACCATAGGGCTATATAGGGACCATAGGGCTATATAGGGACCATAGGGCTATATAGGGACCATAGGGCTATATAGGGACCATAGGGCTATATAGGGACCATAGGGCTATATAGGGATATATAGGGACCATAGGGCTATATAGGGATATATAGGGACCATAGGGCTATATAGGGATATATAGGGACCATAGGGCTATATAGGGATATATAGGGACCATAGGGCTATATAGGGTTATATAGGGACCATAGGGCTATATAGGGACCATAGGGCTATATAGGGCTATATAGGGACCATAGGGCTATATAGGGATATATAGGGACCATAGGGCTATATAGGGATATATAGGGACCATAGGGCTATATAGGGTTATATAGGGACCATAGGGCTATATAGGGCTATATAGGGACCATAGGGCTATATAGGGCTATATAGGGACCATAGGGCTATATAGGGATATATAGGGACCATAGGGCTCTGGTAGTGCAGTATACAGGAAATTGGGTGCCATTTGGGATGTGACCAGTATTCACATTATTTTGTTGAGTTAAGAATGTTATTGTTGTGTTGAGTTAACAATGTTGTTGTTGTGTTGAGTTAACAATGTTGTTGTTGTGTTGAGTTAACAATGTTGTTGTTGTGTTGAGTTAACAATGTTGTTGTTGTGTTGAGTTAACAATGTTATTGTTGTGTTGAGTTAACAATGTTGTTGTTGTGTTGAGTTAACAATGTTGTTGTTGTGTTGAGTTAACAATGTTGTTGTTGTGTTGAGTTAACAATGTTGTTGTTCGTGTTGAGTTAACAATGTTGTCGTTCGTGTTGAGTTAACAATGTTGTTGTTCGTGTTGAGTTAACAATGTTGTTGTTGTGTTGAGTTAACAATGTTAAGTTTAACTTATTTCCATTTTACAACTATCACACCTCTTTCTCACTTTAGGATTTGCCAAGATGGCAAGCTAGTTTCCCAAAGTCCTGCCACTGGTAAGTTACCTTTAAGAGAATGATCTGGGCTAGTTTCCCAAAGTCCTGCCACTGGTAAGTTACCTTTAAGAGAATGATCTGGGCTAGTTTCCCAAAGTCCTGACAGTAGTTAGTTACTTTTAAGAGAATGATCTGGGCTAGTTTCCCAAAGTCCTGACAGTAGTTAGTTACTTTTAAGAGAATGATCTGGGCTAGTTTCCCAAAGTCCTGCCACTGGTAAGTTACCTTTAAGAGAATGATCTGGGCTAGTTTCCCAAAGTCCTGCTACTGGTAAGTTACCTTTAAGAGAATGATCTGGGCTAGTTTCCCAAAGTCCTGACAGTAGTTAGTTACTTTTAAGAGAATGATCTGGGCTAGTTTCCCAAAGTCCTGCCACTGGTAAGTTACTTTTAAGAGAATGATCTGGGCTAGTTTCCCAAAGTCCTGACAGTAGTTAGTTACTTTTAAGAGAATGATCTGGGCTAGTTTCCCAAAGTCCTGCCACTGGTAAGTTACCTTTAAGAGAATGATCTGGGCTAGTTTCCCAAAGTCCTGCCACTGGTAAGTTACCTTTAAGAGAATGATCTGGGCTAGTTTCCCAAAGTCCTGCTACTGGTAAGTTACCTTTAAGAGAATGATCTGGGCTAGTTTCCCAAAGTCCTGACAGTAGTTAGTTACTTTTAAGAGAATGATCTGGGCTAGTTTCCCAAAGTCCTGACACTGGTAAGTTACTTTTAAGAGAATGGTATTGAGCCCTGCTATAATATCAAAACATGGCAAGCTAGTTTCCCAAAGTCCTGACAGTGGTTAGTTACCTCTAGGATAATGATCTGGGCTAGATTCCACCAAAGTCCTGACAGTAGTTAGTTACCTTTAGGAGAATGATCTGGGCTAGATTCCCCAAAGTCCTGACAGTGGTAAGTTACCTTTAGGAGAATGATCTGGGCTAGATTCCACCAAAGTCCTGACAGTAGTTAGTTACCTCTAGGAGAATGATCTGGGCTAGATTCCCCAAAGTCCTGACAGTGGTTAGTTACCTCTAGGAGAATGATCTGGGCTAGATTCCCCAAAGTCCTGACAGTGGTTAGTTACCTCTAGGAGAATGATCTTGGCTCGTTCCCCAAAGTCCTGACAGTGGTTAGTTACCTTTAGGAGAATGATCTGGGCTAGATTCCCCAAAGTCCTGACAGTAGTTAGTTACCTCTAGGAGAATGATCTGGGCTAGATTCCACAAAGTCCTGACAGTAGTTAGTTACCTCTAGGAGAATGATCTGGGCTAGATTCCCCAAAGTCCTGACAGTGGTTAGTTACCTCTAGGAGAATGATCTGGGCTAGATTCCCCAAAGTCCTGACAGTGGTTAGTTACCTCTAGGAGAATGATCTTGGCTCGTTCCCCAAAGTCCTGACAGTGGTTAGTTACCTTTAGGAGAATGATCTGGGCTAGATTCCCCAAAGTCCTGACAGTGGTTAGTTACCTCTAGGAGAATGATCTGGGCTAGATTCCCCAAAGTCCTGACAATAGTTAGTTACCTCTAGGAGAATGATCTGGGCTAGATTCCCCAAAGTCCTGACAGTGGTTAGTTACCTCTAGGAGAATGATCTGGGCTAGATTCCCCAAAGTCCTGACAGTGGTTAGTTACCTCTAGGAGAATGATCTGGGCTAGATTCCCCAAAGTCCTGACAGTAGTTAGTTACCTCTAGGAGAATGATCTGGGCTAGATTTCCCAAAGTCCTGACAGTGGTTAGTTACCTCTAGGAGAATGATCTGGGCTAGATTCCCCAAAGTCCTGACAGTGGTTAGTTACCTCTAGGAGAATGATATTAATAATTCTATCGTCTCTGAAGAGCTCTCAACGACTTATACCTCCTACCTGTGCCATCTCTTGTTCCAGACCAACAGTGTCCGCTGGGTCAGATGTACCTGGACTGTACTGAGAGGCTGGAGGGGCTGAAGGCTGTAGATGGGATCAGCCTGGGTAGAGGACTGGGCTGTGAACACACCTGTGAATCCCACCTGCTCAACCTCACCTGTTCAGCTCATGAACCGTGCATACCTGGCTGTGTCTGTCCCCCTGGGTGAGTACTAGTACTTAAAACACCTCTTACTTCCTGTACCCACGAGGATTCACTGTGTATCTACGTTCCCTCTAGCAGTCAGACCCCATTCACTGTGTATCTACGTTCCCTCTACCAGTCAGACCCCATTCACTGTGTATCAGTGTCCCCTCTAGCAGTCAGACCCCATTCACTGTGTATCAGTGTCCCCTCTACCGGTCAGACCCCATTCACTGTGTATCTACGTTCCCTCTACCAGTCAGACCCCATTCACTGTGTATCAGTGTTCCCTCTACCGGTCAGACCCCATTCACTGTGTATCAGTGTCCCCTCTACCGGTCAGACCCCATTCACTGTGTATCAGTGTTCCCTCTACCGGTCAGACCCCATTCACTGTGTATCAGTGTTCCCTCTACCAGTCAGACCCCATTCACTGTGTATCAATGTTCCCTCTACCGGTCAGACCCCATTCACTGTGTATCAGTGTTCCCTCTACCGGTCAGACCCCATTCACTGTGTATCAATGTTCCCTCTAGCAGTCAGACCCCATTCACTGTGTATCAGTGTTCCCTCTACCGGTCAGACCCCATTCACTGTGTATCAATGTTCCCTCTAGCAGTCAGACCCCATTCACTGTGTATCAGTGTTCCCTCTACCAGTCAGACCCCATTCACTGTGTATCAGTGTTCCCTCTACCAGTCAGACCCCATTCACTGTGTATCAGTGTTCCCTCTACCGGTCAGACCCCATTCACTGTGTATCAGTGTTCCCTCTACCGGTCAGACCCCATTCACTGTGTATCAGTGTTCCCTCTACCAGTCAGACCCCATTCACTGTGTATCAGTGTTCCCTCTACCAGTCAGACCCCATTCACTGTGTATCAATGTTCCCTCTACCGGTCAGACCCCATTCACTGTGTATCAGTGTTCCCTCTAGCAGTCAGACCCCATTCACTGTGTATCAGTGTTCCCTCTACCAGTCAGACCCCATTCACTGTGTATCAGTGTTCCCTCTACCGGTCAGACCCCATTCACTGTGTATCAGTGTTCCCTCTACCGGTCAGACCCCATTCACTGTGTATCAGTGTTCCCTCTACCAGTCAGACCCCATTCACTGTGTATCAGTGTTCCCTCTACCAGTCAGACCCCATTCACTCTGTATCAGTGTTCCCTCTACCGGTCAGACCCCATTCACTGTGTATCAGTGTTCCCTCTACCAGTCAGACCCCATTCACTGTGTATCAGTGTTCCCTCTACCGGTCAGACCCCATTCACTGTGTATCAGTGTTCCCTCTACCGGTCAGACCCCATTCACTGTGTATCAGTGTTCCCTCTACCAGTCAGACCCCATTCACTGTGTATCAGTGTTCCCTCTACCGGTCAGACCCCATTCACTGTGTATCAGTGTTCCCTCTACCGGTCAGACCCCATTCACTGTGTATCAGTGTTCCCTCTACCGGTCAGACCCCATTCACTGTGTATCAACGTTCCCTCTACCAGTCAGACCCCATTCACTGTGTATCAACGTTCCCTCTAGCAGTCAGACCCCATTCACTGTGTATCAACGTTCCCTCTACCAGTCAGACCCCATTCACTGTGTATCAGTGTCCCCTCTACCAGTCAGACCCCATTCACTGTGTATCAGTGTTCCCTCTACCAGTCAGACCCCATTCACTGTGTATCAGTGTTCCCTCTACCAGTCAGACCCCATTCACTGTGTATCAGTGTTCCCTCTAGCAGTCTGACCCCATTCACTGTGTATCAGTGTTCCCTCTACCGGTCAGACCCCATTCACTGTGTATCAGTGTTCCCTCTACCAGTCAGACCCCATTCACTGTGTATCAGTGTTCCCTCTACCGGTCAGACCCCATTCACTGTGTATCAGTGTTCCCTCTACCAGTCAGACCCCATTCACTGTGTATCAGTGTTCCCTCTACCGGTCAGACCCCATTCACTGTGTATCAACGTTCCCTCTACCAGTCAGACCCCATTCACTGTGTATCAACGTTCCCTCTAGCAGTCAGACCCCATTCACTGTGTATCAACGTTCCCTCTACCAGTCAGACCCCATTCACTGTGTATCAGTGTTCCCTCTACCGGTCAGACCCCATTCACTGTGTATCAGTGTTCCCTCTAGCAGTCAGACCCCATTCACTGTGTATCAGTGTTCCCTCTACCAGTCAGACCCCATTCACTGTGTATCAGTGTTCCCTCTACCGGTCAGACGCCATTCACTGTGTATCAACGTTCCCTCTACCGGTCAGACCCCATTCACTGTGTATCAGTGTTCCCTCTAGCAGTCAGACCCCATTCACTGTGTATCAGTGTTCCCTCTACCAGTCAGACCCCATTCACTGTGTATCAGTGTTCCCTCTACCGGTCAGACCCCATTCACTGTGTATCAACGTTCCCTCTACCAGTCAGACCCCATTCACTGTGTATCAACGTTCCCTCTAGCAGTCAGACCCCATTCACTGTGTATCAACGTTCCCTCTACCAGTCAGACCCCATTCACTGTGTATCAGTGTTCCCTCTACCGGTCAGACCCCATTCACTGTGTATCAGTGTTCCCTCTACCGGTCAGACCCCATTCACTGTGTATCAGTGTTCCCTCTACCAGTCAGACCCCATTCACTGTGTATCAGTGTTCCCTCTACCGGTCAGACCCCATTCACTGTGTATCAGTGTTCCCTCTACCAGTCAGACCCCATTCACTGTGTATCAGTGTTCCCTCTACCAGTCAGACCCCATTCACTGTGTATCAGTGTTCCCTCTACCAGTCAGACCCCATTCACTGTGTATCAGTGTTCCCTCTAGCAGTCAGACCCCATTCACTGTGTATCAGTGTTCCCTCTACCGGTCAGACCCCATTCACTGTGTATCAGTGTTCCCTCTACCGGTCAGAACCCATTCACTGTGTATCAGTGTTCCCTCTAGCAGTCAGACCCCATTCACTGTGTATCAGTGTTCCCTCTACCAGTCAGACCCCATTCACTGTGTATCAGTGTTCCCTCTACCAGTCAGACCCCATTCACTGTGTATCAGTGTTCCCTCTACCAGTCAGACCCCATTCACTGTGTATCAGTGTTCCCTCTACCAGTCAGACCCCATTCACTGTGTATTTTCCTATGTCCCTCTTTGTGTCACTTGACCATATGACTGGACGGGGGTCCAGGTGCGATTAAACCAGGGTCTTACACAGGTAATATTACACTTAGATATGTCCCACATACTTCCAGCCATCCCTCAGTGTTTTTCTATTCATTATGGGAACAGACAGACCCCTGGGAAAATCCTGAAGTTGGTGATCCCTTTTCCCGAAGTGTTCTCATGTGTTAGATGGGAGAAAAGGAGATCGCTATCTAGCTTACTCATGACCTAGAAAACAAGCTATCCTGAACTTCAAACCACCAGTTGGTGGATTCAGTCTGCTACATGCTGTAGGGCAGCATGTCTGTGTGTAGTGGTTGCATAGCCTGTATCGTACACGGGGAACCGACGTGGAAGTGCAGATTACTTTTCAGAAGTAGCTGTTTGACGGAATGAGGGATTCTAAAGGTTTGACAGAATGAGGGATTCTAAAGGTTTGACAGAATAAGGGATTCTAGAGGTTTGACAGAATGAAGGATTCTAAAGGTTTGACAGACTGAGGGATTCTAAAGGTTTGACAGAATGAGGGATTCTGAAGGTTTGACAGAATGAGGGATTCTAGAGGTTTGACAGAATGAGGGATTCTAAAGGTTTGACAGACCGAGGGATTCTGAAGGTTTGACAGAATGAGGGATTCTAAAGGTTTGACATAATGAGGGATTCTAAAGGTTTGACGGAATG
>NW_027006128.1:27500-55000 GCF_036934945.1 Oncorhynchus masou masou | reverse complement strand
GGAACATACTTCTCTACAGTCATAAATTAGTGAATGCTTTTCAGATCATTTCCTGTACAGAAGTAAGACACCGAGAGGTTTTGTTTCTTCTAAACACCCCTCTATATTCAACCCCTTATAAGATCGATCATACAGTGCCTTGCAAAAGTATTCTGAAAAAAATGTCAGTCTCTCGATGTGCAAAACTGATAGAGACATACCCCAAGCGACTTACAGCTGTAATCGCAGCAAAAGGTGGCGCTACAAAGTATTAACTTAAGGGGGCTGAATAATTTTGCACGCCCAATTTTTCAGTTTTTGATTTGTTAAAAAAGTTTGCAATATCCAATAAATGTCGTTCCACTTCATGATTGTGTCCCACTTGTTGTTGATTCTTCACACAAAAAATACAGTTTTATATCTTTATGTTTGAAGCCTGAAATGTGGCAAAAGGTCGCAAAGTTCAAGGGGGCCGAATACTTTCGCAAGGCACTGTATATACAGCTTTCATTTGCCCGCGACATTTCAAGTATCTGAGTCACTGACAAATGTGTTGACTCAGCACCTGGCAAAACCTGGCAATGTGTGGCCGAATTAAGACAAACTTTCTAGCAGCTAACAATTTTCCAGGATTATTCCTGAGCTTTAGGTGATGAGTCTTGTATAGATTGTGCCTACGGTGAGACTGTTCACCTGATATACATAACCCTCTATTATCTATCATAGAAAATCACCTCCCAGCTCTGGTTTACAGAGAGTCCTTGTATGAGGGCCGTTCATTCAACAGTCTCTCTCTCCCTGCCGAGTGAAACAGTGATCCCAGTCTGTCTCCTTTCTTCTCTGCCATCCATGTCTACTTCTAGCAGTTAGCAAGGGAAGAGGAGAGATAGGGATCTGTATAATAGCACTATGAACGCTGGTGATTCAACATTTGGCAGTTGACGAGATCCCTACTTTTCGGACAGACGATAATCGCTTGGTGGCCTCCCGAACAAAAGGCGGCCATTAGTTATGACAGAAGGTGCTTACGTTAAGTGGTAGCAGTTTGCTGGCAGGTTGGTACTGAATCGTGTTGGTTGACGCTGTGTGTCTCTTTCAGTGTCTGCCAGCATGGAACATTCCAGTGTGTGTTCCGTCCGTGTCCATCCATGTGCACAGCCTACGGGGACCGCCACTACAGGACCTTTGATGGTCTACTGTTTGACTACGTGGGAGTGTGTAAAGTCTACCTAGTAAAGGTATGATATTTGACTACGTTAGAGTGTGTAGTCTACCTAGTAAAGGTATGATATTTGACTATGTTGGAGTGTGTAGTCTACCTAGTAAAGGTATGATATTTGACTACGTTGGAGTGTGTAGAATACCTAGTAAAGGTATGATATTTGACTACGTTGGAGTGTGTAGTCTACCTAGTAAAGGTATGATATTTGACTACGTTGGAGTGTGTAGTCTACCTAGTAAAGGTATGATATTTGACTACGTTGGAGTGTGTAGAATACCTAGTAAAGGTATGATATTTGACTACATTAGAGTGTGTAGTCTACCTAGTAAAGGTATGATATTTGACTACGTTAGAGTGTGTAGTCAACCTAGTAAAGGTATGATGTTTGACTACGTTAGAGTGTGTAGTCTACCTAGTAAAGGTATGATATTTGACTACATTAGAGTGTGTAGTCTACCTAGTAAAGGTATGATATTTGACTACGTTAGAGTGTGTAAAGTCTACCTAGTAAAGGTATGATATTTGACTACGTTAGAGTGTGTAGTCTACCTAGTAAAGGTATGATATTTGACTACGTTAGAGTGTGTAGTCTACCTAGTAAAGGTATGATATTTGACTACGTTAGAGTGTGTAAAGTCTACCTAGTAAAGGTATGATGTTTGACTACGTTAGAGTGTGTAGTCTACCTAGTAAAGGTATGATATTTGACTACGTTGGAGTGTGTAGTCTACCTAGTAAAGGTATGATATTTGACTACGTTAGAGTGTGTAAAGTCTACCTAGTAAAGGTATGATGTTTGACTACATTAGAGTGTGTAGTCTACCTAGTAAAGGTATGATGTTTGACTACGTTGTAGTGTGTAGTCTACCTAGTAGAGGTATGATGTTTGACTACGTTGTAGTGTGTAAAGTCTACCTAGTAAAGGTACCAGAGCCACGTTTCCAGTAGTCAAGTTCGTGTATTTTTCCTCGTTATTTGATAATAAAATGGGATGACTAAATGTAATGCAAGAAATCTGTGAAAGTTAGATATCCGTATATGGATGAAGGGATTGATGAATAGACTGGCTTAGGGTTTAAATACTTAATATACAAGTTCACACATTTGGTAGTTTTCAGTAGCATAGTTCTGTCCTGGGTTAGCTTGCTCTTTTCATGTTGTTTTTCCTATCCCACCTTCAGAGCAGTGCTGATCTGATGATGAGTGTGACGGCTGAGAACGTGGACTGTTACGACAGCGGCGTCATCTGCAGGAAATCTCTACTCATCAACATTGGTAGATCTTTCATTGCGTTCGACGACGACAGTGGCAAACCAGTAAGTGCATGCTCCTGCTCCTTCTCCTGCTCCTGCTCCTGCTCCTGCTCCTTCTCCTGCTCCTGCTCCTGCTCCTGCTCCTGCTCCTGCTCCTGCTCCTGCTCCTGCTCCTTCTCCTGCTTCTGCTCCTGCTCCTGCTCCTTCTCCTGCTCCTGCTCCTGCTCCTGCTCCTGCTCCTGCTCCTGCTCCTTCTCCTTCTCCTTCTCCTGCTCCTGCTCCTGCTCCTGCTCCTTCCCCTGCTCCTGCTCCTGCTCCTGCTCATGCTCCTGCTCATGCTCCTGCTCCTGCTCCTGCTCCTGCTCCTGCTCCTGCTCCTTCTCCTTCTCCTGCTCATGCTCATGCTCCTGCTCCTGCTCCTGCCCCTGCTCCTGCTCATGCTCATGCTCCTGCTCCTGCTCCTGCTCCTGCTCCTGCTCCTGCTCCTGCTCCTGCCCCTGCCCCTGCCCCTGCCCCTGCTCCTGCTCATGCTCCTGCTCCTGCTCCTGCTCCTGCTCCTGCTCCTACTCCTGAACCTTACCAGGTAGCTTGCGGCTGGTGGTCCTACCAAGTCTGGCCACCGCTGGGATGCCTCCCAGTTTCCACTAGAGACTCGCTCGTTACTTGTTTGCTGACTTGCTTTCGATAGGGTTAATGTAACCTACAGTGTTATAAGAAATGTTTGATGAAAACATTACAGAGAGAAACTACCCTTAACCCCTTAACCCCTGACCCCTGACCCCTCAGACCCCTCAGACCCAATTAATATCACATTGCTATTGTCACACCTTACCAATTATAGCACAAATTTCACCTATTCAAGACTACCTTTTTCATGATCCCTGCCCTCTTCCCTGTCCTCCAGCTTGTCCTTTTCCCTGTCCTCCATCTTTACCTCTTCCCTGTTCTCTTCCCTGTCCTCCATCTTGTCCCCTCCCTGTCCTCTGTCTTGTCCTCTTGCCTGTCCTCCTCCCTGTCCTCGTCCTTGACCTCTGCTTTGTCCTCTTTCCTGTCATCTTCCCTGTCCTCTTCTCCCTCCTCTGACTTGTCCTCTTCCCTGTCCTCTTCCCTGTCCTCTGTCTTACCCTCTGTCCTTAATGAACAATAAACCATAAAGAAATTAGGTTAAAAAAATCACAGGGGGGCACTACCTCCGACCCCCCTGGCTCATCTCAACCTGTTCATCAGTATTGATCTAATTCCTGTCCATTGTCCTGTTTCCTGTCCTCCACCCTGTGTAGAACCCATCCAGTGTGATCGACTGGAGGCAGGAGATGTTCATATGGAGCGCTGGGCTCTTCACCATGGTCCACGTTCCCGAGGAGGACCTGACCGTGCTCTGGGATCGCAAGACCACGGTCCACATCCAGGCTGGACCACGCTGGCAGGTCAGGCACCATGGGTTGTTGGTGTTCCACATTCCTTACCCTAGAATACAATGGGGGCCCTGTCATTAAAAAGCAGCTGCTGTCTCCTATAGCAGTCTTTCTCAACCCAGTCCTCTGGATCCTACAACTGGCCGCACCTTATTCAACAAATCAACTAATCACCAAGCACTTGATTAGCACCATCAGGTCACTAACCCCGTGATTAGCACCATCAGGTCACCAAGCCTTTGATTAGCACCATCAGGTCACTAACCTCTTGATTAACACCACCAGGTCACTAACCTCTTCATTAACACCATCAGGTCACTAACCTCTTGATTAACACCATCAGGTCACTAACCTCTTGATTAACACCATCAGGTCACTAACCTCTTGATTAACACCATCAGGTCACTAACCTCTTGATTAACACCATCAGGTCACTAACCTCTTGATTAACACCATCAGGTCACTAACCTCTTGATTAACACCATCAGGTCACTAACCCCTTGATTAACACCATCAGGTCACTAACCTCTTGATTAACACCATCAGGTCACTAACCTCTTGATTAACACCATCAGGTCACTAACCTCTTGATTAACACCATCAGGTCACTAACCCCTTGATTAACACCATCAGGTCACCAACCCCTTGATTAGCATCATCAGGTCACCAACCCCTTGATTAGCACCATCAGGTCACTAACTCCTTGATTAACACCATCAGGTCACTAACCCCTTGATTAACACCATCAGGTCACTAACCTCTTCATTAACACCATCAGGTCACTAACCTCTTGATTAACACCATCAGGTCACTAACCTCTTGATTAACACCATCAGGTCACTAACCTCTTGATTAACACCATCAGGTCACTAACCTCTTCATTAACACCATCAGGTCACTAACCTCTTGATTAACACCATCAGGTCACTAACCTCTTGATTAACACCATCAGGTCACTAACCCCTTGATTAACACCATCAGGTCACTCACCTCTTGATTAACACCATCAGGTCACTAACCTCTTGATTAACACCATCAGGTCACTAACCTCTTGATTAACACCATCAGGTCACTAACCCCTTGATTAACACCATCAGGTCACCAACCCCTTGATTAGCATCATCAGGTCACCAACCCCTTGATTAGCACCATCAGGTCACTAACTCCTTGATTAACACCATCAGGTCACTAACCCCTTGATTAACACCATCAGGTCACTAACCTCTTGATTAACACCATCAGGTCACTAACCTCTTGATTAACACCATCAGGTCACTAACCTCTTGATTAACACCATCAGGTCACTAACCTCTTGATTAACACCATCAGGTCACTAACCCCTTGATTAACACCATCAGGTCACCAAGCCCTTGATTAGCATCATCAGGTCACCAAGCCCTTGATTAGCATCATCAGGTCACCAACCCCTTGATTAGTCTTCCAGTATTCATGTGAGTGCTGTGTTCAGGGCAAGCTGAGCGGTCTGTGATTGGTGTAATATTCATGTGAGTGCTGTGTTCAGGGCAAGCTGAGCGGTCTGTGATTGGTGTAATATTCATGTGAGTGCTGTGTTCAGGGCAAGCTGAGCGGTCTGTGATTGGTGTAATATTCATGTGAGTGCTGTGTTCAGGGCAAGCTGAGCGGTCTGTGTGGGAACTTTGACCTGAGGACGGTCAATGAGATGAGGACACCAGAGAACATAGACTCTGCCACGCCTCAGGAGTTTGGCAACAGCTGGACGGCAGCTGAGGCAAGTTTCGAAACCCCCACGGTCTATTCTCAGTGGATAGTGTGTGTGTATTAGTCTGTGTGTGTGTGTGTGTGTGTGTGTGTGTGTGCGTGTGTTCATACATGATACAGGTGTCTATTGTCAGTCTTCTAACGTTAGATATGTGTGTGTCCAGTGTGTTAACAGCCCAGACATCAGACACCCCTGCAGTCTGAACCCCCTGAGGGAGCCGTTCTCCAAGAGGCAGTGTGGAGTCCTGCTCAGCGAGGTCTTCCTGGTCTGCCACCCGGTGGTGAGTATGGAGTATGACAGCCAGCAGCTCAACCAATGGAGGGAGGGCTGTGTTGCGAGTGTGTGAGAGTGGGTATGCATACGCATGTGGATATCTGTTTCTGGATATGTGTGTGTGTGTGTGTGTATGTGTGTATGTGTGTATGTGTGTGTGTGTGTGTGTGTGTGTGTGTGTGTGTGTGTGTATGTGTGTGTGTGTGTGTGTGCAGAAGAGCATGCGTGCGTCTATACTGTGACATGCAGTTTCTCCCACTGCTGTTTCAGCTGTCTGTGTTGATGAGTACTGTGGGAGTGGTGTGTGAGGGGGGGGCGTGTTGGTTCTGGTTATTTGAGTCACCTCCCAGAGGCCGTTTGACTCACTGTAAAGCACAGACGTTAATCAGGATCTTACTGTCTTACTGCAGGCTGTCTCACAGATCTCTGTGTTGGTTGATGTTACTGTGGATGTTAGTATTACTGGGGCTTCTCTCAAGCCTGACATACACATTACATTACATAGCCCCCTACCCTCTGTCAGCTGGTCTGCTGTCCTATCTCTTCTCCACGTTACATAGCCCCCTACCCTCTGTCAGCTGGTCTGCTGTCCTATCTCTTCTCCTCATTACATAGCCCCCTACCCTCTGTCAGCTGGTCTGCTGCCCTATCTCTACTCCACGTTACATAACCCCTACCCTCTGTCAGCTGGTCTGCTGCCCTATCTCTACTCCACGTTACATAACCCCTACCCTCTGTCAGCTGGTCTGCTGCCCTATCTCTTCTCCTCATTACATAACCCCTACCCTCTGTCAGCTGGTCTGCTGTCCTATCTCTTCTCCTCAGTACATAGCCCCCTACCCTCTGTCAGCTGGTCTGCTGTCCTATCTCTTCTCCTCAGTACATAACCCCTACCCTCTGTCAGCTGGTCTGCTGTCCTATCTCTTCTCCACGTTACATAACCCCTACCCTCTGTCAGCTGGTCTGCTGTCCTATCTCTTTCTCCACGTTCTGTCAGCTGGTCTGTTGTCCTATAACATAGCCCCCTAGGCTCTGTCAGTTGGTATGCTGTCCTATCTCTTCTCCTCATTACATAGCCCACTACCCTCTGTCAGCTGGTCTGTTGTCCTATTCTCTTCTCCCCCTGTGCCATAACCCTACCCTCTGTCAGCTGGTCTGCTGTCCTATCTCTTCTCCCTCATTACATAGCCCCTGTGTTCTGTCAGCTGGTCTGCTGTCCTATCTCTCTCCTCATTACATAGCCCCCTACCCTCTGTCAGCTGGTCTGCTGTCCTATCTCTTCTCCCTTACGTTACATAACCCCCCCTACCCTCTGTCAGCTGGTCTGCTGTCCTATCTCTTCTCCTCATGTTAGTGGTCTGCTGTCCTATCTCTTCTCCCCATTACATAGCCCCTACCCTCTGTCAGCTGGTCTGCTGTCCTATCTCTTCTCCTCATTACATAACCCCCTACCCTCTGTCAGCTGGTCTGTGTCCTGTTACATAGCCCCCTACCCTCTGTCAGCTGGTCTGCTGTCCTATCTCTTCTCCACATTACATAACCCCCACCCTCTGTCAGCTGGTCTGTGTCCTATCTCTCTCCACCTTACATAACCCCTACCCTCTGTCAGCTGGTCTGCTGTCCTATCTCTTCTCCTCATTACATAGCCCAGGCCCTCTGTCAGCTGTGTCTGCTGTCCTGTGTGTTGTATCAGGCTCTTCATCCTGTGTGTTGTATCATTACAGGCTAGCCCCCATACCCTCTGTGTGTTGTATCAGCTGGTCTGCTGTCCTATCTCTTCTCCTCATTACATAGCCCCCTACCCTCTGTGTCAGCTGGTCTGCTGTCCTATCTCTTCTCCTCATTATCAGGCTGTGTGTTGTATCAGGCTGTGTGTTGTATCCCCAGGCTGTGTGTTGTATCCTCTCAGCTGTCAGCTGGTTCTTACTAAAGTTGTGTGTTGTATCAGGCTGTGTGTTGTATCAGGCTGTGTGTTATCAGGCTGTGTGTTGTATCAGGCTGTCATCCTGTGTGTTGTATCAGGCTGTGTGTTGTACAGGCTAATCAGGCTGTGTGTTGTATCAGGCTGTGTGTTGTATCAGGCTGTGTGTTGTATCAGGCCAGGCTGTGTGTTATCCTCAGGCTGTCAGGCTGTGTCAGGCTGTGTGTTGTATCAGGCTGTCAGGCTGTGTGTTGTATCAGGCTGTGTGTTGTATCTTCTCCTGTGTGTTGTATCAAAGTGTGTGTTGTATCAGGCTGTGTGTTGTATCAGGCTGTGTGTTGTATCAGGCTGTGTGTTGTATCAGGCTGTGTGTTACATCAGGCTGTGTGTTGTATCAGGCTGTGTGTTGTATCAGGCTGTGGCTGTGTGTTGTATCAGGCTGTGTGTTGTATCAGGCTGTGTGTTGTATCAGGCTGTGTGTTGTATCAGGCTGTGTGTTGTATCAGGCTCAGGCTGTGTGTTGTATCAGGCTGTGTGTTGTATCAGGCTGTGTGTTGTATCAGGCTGTGTGTTGTATCAGGCTGTGTGTTGTATCTGGCTGTGTGTTACATCAGGCTGTGTGTTGTATCAGGCTGTGTGTTGTATCAGGCTGTGTGTTGTATCAGGCTGTGTGTTGTATCAGGCTGTGTGTTGTATCAGGCTGTGTGTTGTATCAGGCTGTGTGTTGTATCAGGCTGTGTGTTGTATCAGGCTGTGTGTTGTATCAGGCTGTGTGTTGTATCAGGCTGTGTGTTATATCAGGCTACATCAGGCTGTGTGTTGTATCAGGCTGTGTGTTGTATCAGGCTGTGTGTTGTATCAGGCTGTGTGTGTTGTATCAGGCTGTGTGTTGTATCAGGCTGTGTGTTGTATCAGGCTGTGTGTTGTATCAGGCTGTGTGTTGTATCAGGCTGTGTGTTACATCAGGCTGTGTTTGTATCAGGCTGTGTGTGTATCAGGCTGTGTGTTGTATCAGGCTGTGTGTTATCAGGCTGTGTGTTGTATCAGGCTGTGTATTTGTATCAGGCTGTGTGTTGTATCAGGCTGTGTGTTCAGGCTGTGTGTTATCAGGCTGTGTGTTGTATCAGGCTGTGTGTTGTATCAGGCTGTGTGTTGTATCTGTGTGTTGTATCAGGCTGTGTGTTGTATCAGGCTGTGTGTTACATCAGGCTGTATCAGGCTGTGTGTTGTATCAGGCTGTGTGTTACATCAGGCTGTGTGTTGTATCAGGCTGTGTGTTGTATCATCAGGCTGTGTGTTGTATCAGGCTGTGTGTGTATCAGGCTGTGTGTTGTATCAGGCTGTGTGTTGGCTGTGTGTTGTATCAGGCTGTGTGTTGTATCAGGCTGTGTGTTGTATCAGGCTGTGTGTTGTATCAGGCTGTGTGTTGTATCAGCTGTGTGTTGTATCTGGCTGTGTGTTGTATCAGGCTGTGTGTTGTATCAGGCTGTGTGTTACATCAGGCTGTGTGTTGTATCAGGCTGTGTGTTGTATCAGGCTGTGTGTTACATCAGGCTGTGTGTTGTATCAGGCTGTGTGTTGTATCAGGCTGTGTGTTGTATCAGGCTGTGTGTTGTATCAGGCTGTGTGTTTATCAGTCAAACTATGTTCAGGCTGTATCAGGCTGTGTGTTGTATCAGGCTGTGTGTTGTATCAGGCAGTGTGTTGTATGGCTGTGTGTTGTATCATCAGGCTGTGTGTTACATCAGGCTATCAGGCTGTGTGTTGTATCAGGGCTGTATCAGGCTGTGTGTATCAGGCTGTGTGTTGTATCAGGCTGTGGCTGTGTTGTACATCAGGCAGGCTGTGTGTTCAGGCTATCAGGCTGTGTGTTGTATCAGGCTGTGTGTTGTATCAGGCTGTGTGTTGTATCATCAGGCTGTGTGTTGTTGTATCAGGCTGTGTGTTACATCAGGCTGTGTGTTGTATCAGGCTGTGTGTTGTATCAGGCTGTGTGTTGTATCAGGCTGTGTGTTGTATCAGGCTGTGTGTTATCAGGCTGTCAAAGGCTGTGTGTTGTATCAGGCTGTGTGTTGTATCAGGCTGTGTGTTGTATCAGGCTGTATCAGGCTGTGTGTTGTATCAGGCTGTGTGTTATCAGGCTGTGTGTTGTATCATGCTGTATCAGGCTGTGTGTTGTATCAGGCTGTGTATCAGGCTGTGTGTTGTATCAGGCTGTGTGTTGTATCAGGCTGTGTGTTACATCAGGCTGTGTGTTGTATCAGGCTGTGTGTGTTGTATCAGGCTGTGTGTTGTATCAGGCTGTGTGTTACATCAGGCTGTGTGTTGTATCAGGCTGTGTTGTATCAGGCTGTGTTGTATCAGGCTGTGTGTTATCAGGCTGTATCAGGCTGTGTGTTGTATCAGGCTGTGTGTTGTATCAGGCTGTGTGTTGTATCAGGCTGTGTGTTGTATCAGGCTGTGTGTTGTATCAGGCTGTGTGTTACATCAGGCTGTGTGTTGTATCAGGCTGTCAGGCTGTGTGTTGTATCAGGCTGTGTGTTGTATCAGGCTGTGTGTTGTATCAGGCTGTGTGTTGTATCAGGCTGTGTGTTATATCAGGCTGTGTGTTGTATCAGGCTGTATCAGGCTGTTGTTATCAGGCTGTGTGTTACATCAGGCTGTGTGTTGTATCAGGCTGTGTGTTGTATCAGGCTGTGTGTTGTATCAGGCTGTGTGTTGTATCAGGCTGTGTGTTGTATCAGGCTGCTGTGTGGTTGTATCAGGCTGTGTGTTACATCAGTATCAGGCTGTGTGTTGTATCAGGCTGTGTGTTGTGTGTGTTATCAGGCTGTGTGTTGTATCAGGCTGTGTGTTGTATCAGGCTGTGTGTTGTATGTTGTATCAGGCTGTGTGTTGTATCAGGCTGTGTGTTACATCAGGCTGTGTGTTGTATCAGGCTGTGTGTTGTATCAGGCTGTGTTTTTATCAGGCTGTGTGTTGTATCAGGCTGTGTGTGTTGTATCAGGCTGTGTGTTGTATCAGGCTGTGTGTTGTATCAGGCTGTGTGTTGTATCAGGCTGTGTGTTACATCAGGCTGTGTGTTACATCAGGCAGGCTGTGTGTTATATCAGGCTGTGTGTTGTATCAGGCTGTGTGTTGTATCAGGCTGTGTGTTGTATCAGGCTGTGTGTTGTATCAGGCTGTGTGTTGTATCAGGCTGTGTGTTGTATCTGGCTGTGTTGTATCAGGCTGTGTGTTGTAGGCTGTGTGTTGTATCAGGTTGTGTGTTGTATCAGGCTGTGTGTTATATCTGTGTGTTGTATCAGGCTGTGTGTTGTATCAGGCTGTGTTATATCAGGCTGTGTATCAGGCTGTGTGTTGTATCAGGCTGTGTGTTGTATCAGGCTGTGTGTTGTATCAGGCTGTGTGTTATATCAGGCTCAGGCTGTGTGTTGTATCAGGCTGTGTGTTACATCAGGCTGTGTGTTATCAGGCTGTGTGTTGTATCAGGCTGTGTGTTGTATCAGGCTGTGTGTTGTATCAGGCTGTGTGTTGTATCAGGCTGTGTGTTGTATCAGGCTGTGTGTTGTATCAGGCTGTGTGTTGTATCAGGCTGTGTGTTGTATATCAGGCTGTGTGTTGTATCAGGCTGTGTGTTGTATCAGGCTGTGTGTTGTATCAGGCTGTGTGTTGTATCAGGCTGTGTGTTGTATCAGGCTGTGTGTTGTATCAGGCTGTGTGTTGTATCAGGCTGTGTGTTGTATCAGGCTGTGTGTTGTATCAGGCTGTGTGTTATCAGGCTGTGTGTTGTATCAGGCTGTGTGTTGTATCAGGCTGTGTGTTGTATCAGGCTGTATCAGGCTGTGTGTTGTATCAGGCTGTGTGTTGTATCAGGCTGTGTGTTGTATCAGGCTGTGTGTTGTATCAGGCTGTGTGTTGTATCAGGCTGTGTGTTGTATCAGGCTGTGTGTTGTATCAGGCTGTGTGTTGTATCAGGCTGTGTGTTGTATCAGGCTGTGTGTTGTATCAGGCTGTGTGTTACATCAGGCTGTGTGTTGTATCAGGCTGTGTGTTACATCAGGCTGTGTGTTGTATCAGGCTGTGTGTTGTATCAGGCTGTGTGTTGTATCAGGCTGTGTGTTGTATCAGGCTGTGTGTTGTATCAGGCTGTGTGTTACATCAGGCTGTGTGTTGTATCAGGCTGTGTGTTACATCAGGCTGTGTGTTGTATCAGGCTGTGTGTTACATCAGGCTGTGTGTTGTATGTGTGTTACATCAGGCTGTGTGTTGTATCAGGCTGTGTGTTACATCAGGCTGTGTGTTGTATCAGGCTGTGTGTTGTATCAGGCTGTGTGTTGTATCAGGCTGTGTGTTGTATCAGGCTGTGTGTTGTATCAGGCTGTGTGTGTTGTATCAGGCTGTTGTATCAGGCTGTGTGTTGTATCAGGCTGTGTGTTACATCAGGCTGTGTGTTGTATCAGGCTGTGTGTTACATCAGGCTGTGTGTTGTATCAGGCTGTGTGTTGTATCAGGCTGTGTGTTGTATCAGGCTGTGTGTTTGTATCAGTGCTGTGTGTTGTATCAGGCTGTGTGTTGTATCAGGCTCAGGCTGTGTGTGTCAGGCTGTGTGTTGTATCAGGCTGTGTGTTGTATCAGGCTGTGTGTTGTATCAGGCTGTGTGTGTTGTACATCAGGCTGTGTGTTGTATCAGGCTGTGTGTTGTATCAGGCTGTGTGTTGTATCAGGCTGTGTGTTGTATCAGGCTGTGTGTTGTATCAGGCTGTGTGTTGTATCAGGCTGTGTGTTGTATCAGGCTGTGTGTTGTATCAGGCTGTGTCAGGCTGTGTCAGGCTGTATCAGGCTGTGTGTTGTATCAGGCTGTGTGTTGTATCAGGCTGTGTGTTGTATCAGGCTGTGTGTTGTATCAGGCTGTGTGTTGTATCAGGCTGTGTGTTGTATCAGGCTGTGTGTTACATCAGGCTGTGTGTTGTATCAGGCTGTGTGTTGTATGTGTGTGTTGTATCAGGCTGTGTGTTGTATCAGGCTGTGTGTTGTATCAGGCTGTGTGTTACATCAGGCTGTATCAGGCTGTGTGTTGTATCAGGCTGTGTGTTACATCAGGCTGTGTGTTGTATCAGGCTGTGTGTTGTATCAGGCTGTGTGTTGTATCAGGCTGTGTGTTGTATCAGGCTGTGTGTTGTATCAGGCTGAGTGTTGTATCAGGCTGTGTGTTGTATCAGGCTGTGTGTTGTATCAGGCTGTGTGTTGTATCAGGCTGTGTGTTGTACCAGGCTGTGTGTTGTATCAGGCTGTGTGTTGTATCAGGCTGTGTGTTGTATCAGGCTGTGTGTTGTATCAGGCTGTGTGTTGTATCAGGCTGTGTGTTGTATCAGGCTGTGTGTTGTATCAGGCTGTGTGTTGTATCAGGCTGTGTGTTGTATCAGGCTGTGTGTTGTATCAGGCTGTGTGTTGTATCAGGCTGTATCAGGCTGTGTGTTGTATCAGGCTGTGTGTTGTATCAGGCTGTGTGTTGTATCAGGCTGTGTGTTGTATCAGGCTGTGTGTTGTATCAGGCTGTGTGTTGTATCAGGCTGTGTGTTATATCAGTGTATCAGGCTGTGTGTTGTATCAGGCTGTGTGTTGTATCAGGCTGTGTGTTGTATCAGGCTGTGTGTTGTATGTATCAGGCTGTGTGTTGTATCAGGCTGTGTGTTGTATCAGGCTGTGTGTTGTATCAGGCTGTGTGTTGTATCAGGCTGTGTGTTATCAGGCTGTGTGTTGTATCAGGCTGTGTGTTGTATCAGGCTGTGTGTTGTATCAGGCTGTGTGTTGTATCAGGCTGTGTGTTGTATCAGGCTGTGTGTTGTATCAGGCTGTGTGTTACATCAGGCTGTGTGTTGTATCAGGCTGTGTGTTGTATCAGGCTGTGTGTTGTATCAGGCTGTGTGTTGTATCAGGCTGTGTTTGTATCAGGCTGTGTGTTGTATCAGGCTGTGTGTTGTATCAGGCTGTGTGTTGTATCAGGCTGTGTGTTCAGTGTGTGTTGTATCAGGCTGTGTGTTGTATCAGGCTGTGTGTTGTATCAGGCTGTGTGTTGTATCAGGCTGTGTGTTGTATCAGGCTGTGTGTTGTATCAGGCTGTGTGTTGTATCAGGCTGTGTGTTACATCAGGCTGTGTGTTGTATCAGGCTGTGTGTTGTATCAGGCTGTGTGTTGTATCAGGCTGTGTGTTGTATCAGGCTGTGTGTTGTATCAGGCTGTGTGTTACATCAGGCTGTGTGTTGTATCAGGTGTGTTGTATCAGGCTGTGTGTTGTATCAGGCTGTGTGTTGTATCAGGCTGTGTGTTGTATCAGGCTGTGTGTTGTATCAGGCTGTGTGTTGTATCAGGCTGTGTGTTGTATCAGGCTGTGTGTTATCAGTATCAGGCTGTGTGTTGTATCAGGCTGTGTGTTGTATCAGGCTGTGTGTTGTATCAGGCTGTGTGTTGTATCAGGCTGTGTGTTGTATCAGGCTGTGTGTTGTATCAGGCTGTGTGTTGTATCAGGCTGTGTGTTGTATCAGGCTGTGTGTTACATCAGGCTGTGTGTTGTATCAGGCTGTGTGTTGTATCAGGCTGTGTGTTGTATCAGGCTGTGTGTTATCAGTGTGTATTTGTATCAGGCTGTGTGTTGTATCAGGCTGTGTGTTGTATCAGGCTGTGTGTTGTATCCAGGCTTGTATCAGGCTGTGTGTTGTATCAGGTGCTGTATCAGGCTGTGTGTTGTATCAGGCTGTGTGTTGTATCAGGCTGTGTGTTGTATCAGGCTGTATCAGGCTGTGTGTTGTATCAGGCTGTGTGTTGTATCAGGCTGTATCAGGCTGTGTGTTGTATCAGGTTGTGTGTTGTATCAGGCTGTGTGTTGTATCAGGCTGTGTGTTGTATCAGGCTGTGTGTTGTATCAGGCTGTGTGTTGTATCAGGCTGTGTGTTGTATCAGGCTGTGTGTTGTATAAGGCTGTGTGTTGTTCAGGCTGTGTGTGTATCAGGCTGTGTGTTGTATCAGGCTGTGTGTTATCAGGCTGTGTGTTGTATCTGGCTGTGTGTGTACATCAGGCTGTGTGTTGTATCAGGCTGTGTGTTGTATCAGGCTGTGTTGTATCAGGCTGTGTGTTGTATCAGGCTGTGTGTTGTATCAGGCTGTGTGTTGTATCAGGCTGTGTGTTGTATCAGGCTGTGTGTTGTATCAGGCTGTGTGTTGTATCAGGCTGTGTGTTGTATCAGGCTGTGTGTTGTATCAGGCTGTGTGTTGTATCAGGCTGTGTGTTGTATCAGGCTGTGTGTTGTATCAGGCTGTGTGTTGTATCAGGCTGTGTGTTGTATCAGGCTGTGTGTTACATCAGGCTGTGTGTTGTATCAGGCTGTGTGTTGTATCAGGCTGTGTGTTGTATCAGGCTGTGTGTTACATCAGGCTGTGTGTTGTATCAGGCTGTGTGTTGTATCAGGCTGTGTGTTATCAGGCTGTGTGTTGTATCAGGCTGTGTGTGTTGTATCAGGCTGTGTGTTGTATCAGGCTGTGTGTTGTATCAGGCTGTGTGTTGTATCAGGCTGTGTGTTGTATCAGGCTGTGTGTTGTATCAGGCTGTGTGTTGTATCAGGCTGTGTGTTGTATCAGGCTGTGTGTATCAGGCTGTGTGTTGTATCAGGCTGTGTGTTGTATCAGGCTCAGGCTGTGTGTTGTATCAGGCTGTGTGTTGTATCAGGCTGTGTGTTGTATCAGGCTGTGTGTTGTATCAGGCTGTGTGTTACATCAGGCTGTGTGTTACATCAGGCTGTGTGTTGTATCAGGCTGTGTGTTACATCAGGCTGTGTGTTGTATCAGGCTGTGTGTTGTATCAGGCTGTGTGTTACATCAGGCTGTGTGTTGTATCAGGCTGTGTGTTGTATCAGGCTGTGTGTTAGGGCTGTGTGTTGTATCAGGCTGTGTGTTGTATCAGGCTGTGTGTTGTATCAGGCTGTGTGTTGTATCAGGCTGTGTGTTGTATCAGGCTGTGTGTTGTATCAGGCTGTGTGTTGTATCAGGCTGTGTGTTATCAGGCTGTGTGTTGTATCAGGCTGTGTGTTGGCTGTGTGTTATCAGGCTGTGTGTTGTATCAGGCTGTGTGTTATATCAGGCTGTGTGTTGTATCAGGCTGTGTGTTGTATCATCAGGCTGTGTGTTATATCAGGCTGTGTGTTGTATCAGGCTGTGTGTTGTATCAGGCTGTGTGTTGTATCAGGCTGTGTGTTGTATCAGGCTGTGTGTTGTATCAGGCTGTGTGTTGTATCAGGCTGTGTGTTACATCAGGCTGTGTGTTGTATCAGGCTGTGTGTTGTATCAGGCTGTGTGTTGTATCAGGCTGTGTGTTATATCAGGCTGTGTGTTGTATCAGGCTGTGTGTTGTATCAGGCTGTGTGTTATATCAGGCTGTGTGTTGTATCAGGCTGTGTGTTGTAACAGGCTGTGTGTTGTATCAGGCTGTGTGTTATATCAGGCTGTGTGTTGTATCAGGCTGTGTGTTATATCAGGCTGTGTGTTGTATCAGGCTGTGTGTTGTATCAGGCTGTGTGTTGTATCAGGCTGTGTGTTACATCAGGCTGTGTGTTGTATCAGGCTGTGTGTTACATCAGGCTGTGTGTTGTATCAGGCTGTGTGTTGTATCAGGCTGTTTGTTGTATCAGGCTGTGTGTTGTATCAGGCTGTGTGTTGTATCAGGCTGTGTGTTGTATCAGGCTGTGTGTTACATCAGGCTGTGTGTTGTATCAGGCTGTGTGTTACATCAGGCTGTGTGTTGTATCAGGCTGTGTGTTGTATCAGGCTGTGTGTTACATCAGGCTGTGTGTTGGCTATCAGGCTGTGTGTTACATCAGGCTGTGTGTTGTATCAGGCTGTGTGTTGTATGTGTGTTACAGGCTGTGTGTTGTATCAGGCTGTGTGTTGTATCAGGCTGTGTGTTGTATCAGGCTCATCAGGCTGTGTGTTGTATCAGGCTGTGTGTTACATCAGGCTGTGTGTTGTATCAGGCTGTGTGTTGTATCAGGCTGTGTGTTGTATCAGGCTGTGTGTTACATCAGGCTGTGTGTTGTATCAGGCTGTGTGTTGTATCAGGCTGTGTGTTGTATCAGGCTGTGTGTTGTACATCAGGCTGTGTGTTGTATCAGGCTGTGTGTTGTATCAGGCTGTGTGTTGTATCAGGCTGTGTGTTACATCAGGCTGTGTGTTGTATCAGGCTGCAGGCTGTGTGTTGTATCAGGCTGTGTACTACCATATCCCTGTGTGTTGTATGCTAGTGGACAACAGTCAGGCTGGGTCTGTGTGTGTAAATCAGGCTGTGTGTCCTGTGTGTTACATCAGGCTGTGTGTTGTATCAGGCTGTCCAGGCTGGACGGCTGACATCAGGTTCTGTGTGTTGTATATGAACTGTTACTGGTGGACAACAGATAAAGGTTCCTTCCTGTCTCCTCCTGTCCAGGTGGGCTGTAGTCTGGCAGATACGTGCGGCTGGGGACTGTGAGTGTTTCTGTACCAGCGTGGCAGCCTACGCCCACCGATGCTGTCACCAGGGTGTCACCGTGGACTGGCGATCTCCGTCGATCTGCCGTAAGTCTGCGGCTATGAGCGGGCAATGAGTGGCCAACGGGCAGGCACCGGGTACACTACCCATTCAATGGGTGGTATGGGAGTGTGTGGGACCAGCTGAAATGGCACTCTGTGTTCAGACAAATGCCCCTGAACAGGCAGTTATCCCCACTGTTCCCAGGCCGTCGTTAAAAATAAGAATTTGTTCTGAACTGACTTGCCTAGTTAAATAAAGGTAAATAAAATATGTAATTAACTACAGTTTATAATTTCATTCCACTAACGACTCTTTCTGTTTGTCTTTTCAGCCTACGATTGTGAATACTACAACAAAAGGTACATACAGCATCTTATCTCAAACTCTTCCTATTTGTCAAATAAAAAATCTAATTTCTCCAAGAATCAAATCAATGACTGAACCTCGGAAGTTTAATGTGCATTGTCTTTAAGAATTTGCTCCAAACATTTCATCATGATCAATGTGTAAAGGCACTTCATTGTTAAACCACATGGGGGCAGAGTGTCTGCACAGTCCTGGGGCCCCATTGTCGATGTCAGCCATACAGCGAAGGATTCCTCCTAACAGTGTTCCTCTCCTCTGTCTTGTAGTTCTGGGTAAAGGCCCCTACAGGCTGGTGACCTACAGGGAGAGGGACACGGTGCTGGCAGCCAACAGGTCCAGTGGGACAGTGTTCCCTAAGAAAGGAGACCCTGCTGCGGCTGGCTTCCTGTCCCTCTTCATGATGACCCCTGGGCTCAGCAGAGCGCGTCCGCATGGTGAGCAGCGCAGAGGAAACAGAGTCACTGCCAGGCCTCGTCACACCAGTCTAATGCAATGGCCATTTCCTTGTCCGTCCTCGTCACACCAGTCTAATGCAATGGCCATTTCCATGTCCGTCCTCGTCACACCAGTCTAATGCAATGGCCATTTCCTTGTCCGTCCTCGTCACACCAGTCTAATGCAATGGACATTTCCTTGTCCGTCCTCGTCACACCAGTCTAATGCAATGGCCATTTCCATGTCCGTCCTTTCACACCAGTCTAATGCAATGGCCATTTCCATGTCCGTCCTCGTCACACCAGTCTAATGCAATGGCCATTTCCTTGTCCGTCCTCGTCATACCAGTCTAATGCAATGGCCATTTCCATGTCCGTCCTCGTCACACCAGTCTAATGCAATGGTCATTTCCATGTCCGTCCTCGTCACACCAGTCTAATGCAATGGCCATTTCCTTGTCCGTCCTCGTCACACCAGTCTAATGCAATGGCCATTTCCTTGTCCGTCCTCGTCACACCAGTCTAATGCAATGGCCATTTCCATGTCCGTCCTCGTCACACCAGTCTAATGCAATGGCCATTTCCATGTCCGTCCTCGTCACACCAGTCTAATGCAATGGCCATTTCCTTGTCCGTCCTCGTCACACCAGTCTAATGCAATGGCCATTTCCATGTCCGTCCTCGTCACACCAGTCTAATGCAATGGCCATTTCCTTGTCCGTCCTCGTCACACCAGTCTAATGCAATGGCCATTTCCTTGTCCGTCCTCGTCACACCAGTCTAATGCAATGGCCATTTCCATGTCCGTCCCGTCACACCAGTCTAATGCAATGGCCATTTCCATGTCCGTCCTCGTCACACCAGTCTAATGCAATGGCCATTTCCTTGTCCGTCCTCGTCACACCAGTCTAATGCAATGGCCATTTCCATGTCCGTCCTCGTCACACCAGTCTAATGCAATGGCCATTTCCTTGTCCGTCCTCGTCACACCAGTCTAATGCAATGGCCATTTCCTTGCCCGTCCTCGTCACACCAGTCTAATGCAATGGCCATTTCCATGTCCGTCCCGTCACACCAGTCTAATGCAATGGCCATTTCCATGTCCGTCCTCGTCACACCAGTCTAATGCAATGGCCATTTCCATGTCCGTCCTCGTCACACCAGTCTAATGCAATGGCCATTTCCTTGTCCGTCCTCGTCACACCAGTCTAATGGAATGGCCATTTCCATGTCCGTCCTCGTCACACCAGTCTAATGCAATGGCCATTTCCATGTCCGTCCTCGTCACACCAGTCTAATGCAATGGCCATTTCCTTGTCCGTCCTCGTCACACCAGTCTAATGCAATGGCCATTTCCATGTCCATCCTCGTCACTCCAGTCTAATGCAATGGCCATTTCCTTGTCCGTCCTCATCACACCAGTCTAATGCAATGGCCATTTCCTTGTCCATCCTCGTCACACCAGTCTAATGCAATGGCCATTTCCATGTCCGTCCTCGTCACACCAGTCTAATGCAATGGCCATTTCCATGTCCGTCCTCGTCACACCAGTCTAATGCAATGGCCATTTCCATGTCCGTCCTCGTCACACCAGTCTAATGCAATGGCCATTTCCTTGTCCGTCCTCGTCACACCAGTCTAATGCAATGGCCATTTCCATGTCCGTCCTCGTCACACCAGTCTAATGCAATGGCCATTTCCTTGTCCGTCCCTCGTCACACCAGTCTAATGCAATGGCCATTTCCATGTCCGTCCTCGTCACACCAGTCTAATGCAATGGCCATTTCCATGTCCGTCCTCGTCACACCAGTCTAATGCAATGGCCATTTCCATGTCCGTCCTCGTCACACCAGTCTAATGCACTGGCCATTTCCTTGTCCGTCCTCGTCACACCAGTCTAATGCAATGACCATTTCCATGTCTGTCCTCGTCACACCAGTCTAATGCAATGGTCATTTCCTTGTCCGTCCTCGTCACACCAGTCTAATGCAATGGCCATTTCCATGTCCGTCCTCGTCACACCAGTCTAATTTAATGGCCATTTCCATGTCCGTCCTCATTTTACTTCCTCCTCCATAAATAACACTCTGCATTCCTAGGCTTCCTCCTACCCCAACGTCCAGTCATTAAAAAGTTTTTCAGTCCCTGTCCTCTTGTCTAATGAAGTCTTCCAGTCCCTATCCAGTCCCTGTCCAGTCCCTGTCCTCTGGTCTAATTAAGTCTTCCAGTCCCTATCCAGTCCCTGTCCAGTCCCTGTCCTCTGGTCTAATGAAGTCTTCCAGTCCCTATCCCCATCCAGTCCCTATCCAGTCCCTATCCAGTCCCTATCATCTTGTCTTATTAAGTCTTCCAGTCCCTATCCTCTCGTCTAATTAAGTCTTCTAGTCCCTATCCCATCCCTATCCAGTCCCTATCCAGTCCCTATCCTCTGGTATAATTAAGTCTTCCAGTCCCTATCCAGACCCTATCCTCTGGTCTAATACAGTCCTTATCCAGTCCCTATCCTCTGGTCTAATACAGTCCTTATCCAGTCCCTATCCTCTGGTCTAATACAGTCCTTATCCAGTCCCTGTCCTCTGGTCTAATGAAGTCTTCCAGTCCCTATCCACTGGTCTAATGAAGTCTTCCAGTCCCTATCCACTGGTCTAATGAAGTCTTCCAGTCCCTATCCTCTGGTCTAATGAAGTCTTCCAGTCCCTATCCAGTCCCTTTCCACTGGTCTAATGAAGTCTTCCAGTCCCTATCCAGTCCCTATCCTCTGGTATAATGAAGTCTTCCAGTCCCTATCCAGTCCCTATTCACTGTTCTAATGAAGTCTTCCAGTCCCTATCCACTGGTCTAACGAAGTCTTGCAGTCCCTATCCACTGGTCAAGTGAAGTATTCCAGTCCCTATCATCTGGTCTAAGGAAGTCTTCCAGTCCCTATCCAGTCCCTATCCTCTGGTCTAATGAAGTCTTCCAGTCCCTATCCACTGGTCTAATGAAGTCTTCCAGTCCCTGTCCAGTCCTTATCCTCTGGTCTAATGAAGTCTTCCAGTCCCTATCCAGTCCCTATCCTCTGGTCTAATGAAGTCTTCCAGTCCCTATCCACTGTTCTAATGAAGTCTTCCAGTCCCTATCCACTGGTCAAGTGAAGTCTTCCAGTCCCTATCCTCTGGTCTAAGGAAGTCTTCCAGTCCCTATCCAGTCCCTATCCTCTGGTCTAATGAAGTCTTCCAGTCCCTGTCCACTGGTCTAATGAAGTCTTCCAGTCCCTGTCCACTGGTCTAATGAAGTCTTCCAGTCCCTATCCCTATCCAGTCCCTATCCAGTCCCTATCCAGTCCCTATCATCTTGTCTAATTAAGTCTTCCAGTCCCTATCCTCTCATCTAATTAAGTCTTCCAGTTCCTTTCCCATCCCTATCCAGTCCCTATCCTCTGGTATAATGAAGTCTTCCAGTCCCTATCCAGTCCCTATCCTCTGGTATAATGAAGTCTTCCAGTCCCTATCCTCTGGTATAATTAAGTCTTCCAGTCCCTATCCCGACCCTATCCTCTGGTCTAATGAAGTCTTCCAGTCCCTATCCACTGGTCTAATGAAGTCTTCCAGTCCCTATCCACTGTTCTAATGAAGTCTTCCAGTCCCTATCCACTGGTCTAATGAAGTCTTCCAGTCCCTATCCACTGGTCTAATGAAGTCTTCCAGTCCCTATCCTCTGGTCTAATGAAGTCTTCCAGTCCCTATCCAGTCCCTTTCCACTGGTCTAATGAAGTCTTCCAGTCCCTATCCAGTCCCTATCCTCTGGTATAATGAAGTCTTCCAGTCCCTATCCAGTCCCTATTCACTGTTCTAATGAAGTCTTCCAGTCCCTATCCACTGGTCTAATGAAGTCTTCCAGTCCCTATCCACTGGTCAAGTGAAGTCTTCCAGTCCCTATCCTCTGGTCTAAGGAAGTCTTCCAGTCCCTATCCAGTCCCTATCCTCTGGTCTAATGAAGTCTTCCAGTCCCTATCCACTGGTCTAATGAAGTCTTCCAGTCCCTGTCCAGTCCTTATCCTCTGGTCTAATGAAGTCTTCCAGTCCCTATCCAGTCCCTATCCTCTGGTCTAATGAAGTCTTCCAGTCCCTATCCACTGTTCTAATGAAGTCTTCCAGTCCCTATCCACTGGTCAAGTGAAGTCTTCCAGTCCCTATCCTCTGGTCTAAGGAAGTCTTCCAGTCCCTATCCAGTCCCTATCCTCTGGTCTAATGAAGTCTTCCAGTCCCTGTCCACTGGTCTAATGAAGTCTTCCAGTCCCTGTCCACTGGTCTAATGAAGTCTTCCAGTCCCTATCCCTATCCAGTCCCTATCCAGTCCCTATCCAGTCCCTATCATCTTGTCTAATTAAGTCTTCCAGTCCCTATCCTCTCATCTAATTAAGTCTTCCAGTTCCTTTCCCATCCCTATCCAGTCCCTATCCTCTGGTATAATGAAGTCTTCCAGTCCCTATCCAGTCCCTATCCTCTGGTATAATGAAGTCTTCCAGTCCCTATCCAGTCCCTATCCACTGTTCTAATGAAGTCTTCCAGTCCCTGTCCACTGGTCTAATGAAGTCTTCCAGTCCCTATCCACTGGTCTAATGAAGTCTTCCAGTCCCTATCCCTATCCAGTCCCTATCCAGTCCTTATCCAGTCCCTATCATCTTGTCTAATTAAGTCTTCCAGTCCCTATCCTCTCATCTAATTAAGTCTTCCAGTTCCTATCCCATCCCTATCCAGTCCCTATCCTCTGGTATAATGAAGTCTTCCAGTCCCTATCCAGTCCCTTTCCACTGTTCTAATGAAGTGTTCCAGTCCCTGTCCACTGGTCTAATGAAGTCTTCCAGTCCCTATCCACTGGTCTAATGAAGTCTTCCAGTCCCTATCCCTATCCAGTCCCTATCCAGTCCTTATCATCTTGTCTAATTAAGTCTTCCAGTCCCTATCCACTGTTCTAATGAAGTCTTCCAGTCCCTATCCACTGGTCAAGTGAAGTCTTCCAGTCCCTATCCTCTGGTCTAAGGAAGTCTTCCAGTCTCTATCCAGTCCATATCCTCTGGTCTAATGAAGTCTTCCAGTCCCTGTCCACTGGTCTAATGAAGTCTTCCAGTCCCTATCCACTGGTCTAATGAAGTCTTCCAGTCCCTATCCCTATCCAGTCCCTATCCAGTCCCTATCCAGTCCCTATCATCTTGTCTAATTAAGTCTTCCAGTCCCTATCCTCTCATCTAATTAAGTCTTCCAGTTCCTTTCCCATCCCTATCCAGTCCCTATCCTCTGGTCTAATGAAGTCTTCCAGTCCCTGTCCACTGGTCTAATGAAGTCTTCCAGTCCCTATCCACTGGTCTAATGAAGTCTTCCAGTCCCTATCCCATCCCTATCCAGTCCCTTTCCTCTGGTATAATGAAGTCTTCCAGTCCCTATCCAGTCCCTATCCTCTGGTATAATGAAGTCTTCCAGTCCCTATCCACTGGTCTAAGGAAGTCTTCCAGTCCCTATCCAGTCCCTATCCTCTGGTCTAATACAGTCCTTATCCAGTCCCTATCCACTGGTCTAATGATGTCTTCCAGTCCCTATCCCGTCCCTGGACTGTGTTTGGAGTGAGCCTCTTTTCCCAGTGAAAACACTGATTGTAGAGATGCCCTCGTGTTGACTCTGGGAGGAAGACAGACTGGGGTTCAGCTTCCCAAATCCAAATACAGCAACCTGAGTCTCAGTCACCAATCAGGCTGTACTAATGGCTAGTCAGGCTGTAGTGATGGCTTGTTAGGCTGATGGCTAGTTAGGCTGATGGATAGTCAGGCTGTAGTGATGGCTAGTCAGGCTGTAGTGATGGCTTGTTAGGCTGATGGCTAGTTAGGCTGATGGATAGTCAGGCTGTAGTGATGGCTAGTCAGGCTGTAGTGATGGCTTGTCAGGCTGTAGTGATGGCTAGTCAGGCTGTAGTGATGGCTAGTCAGGCTGTAGTGATGGCTAGTCAGGCTGTAGTGATGGCTAGTCAGGCTGTAGTGATGGCTAGTCAGGCTGTAGTGATGGCTAGTCAGGCTGTAGTGATGGCTTGTCAGGCTGTAGTTATGGCTAGTCAGGCTGTACTGATGGCTAGTCAGGCTGTAGTTATGGCTAGTCAGGCTGTAGTTATGGCTCGTCAGGCTGTAGTGATGGCTCGTCAGGCTGTAGTGATGGCTTGTCAGGCTGTAGTGATGGCTAGTCAGGCTGTAGTGATGGCTAGTCAGGCTGTAGTGATGGCTAGTCAGGCTGTAGTTATGACTAGTCAGGCTGTAGTTATGGCTCGTCAGGCTGTAGTGATGGCTAGTCAGGCTGTAGTGATGGCTAGTCAGGCTGTAGTTATGGCTAGTCAGGCTGTAGTGATGGCTAGTCAGGCTGTAGTGATGGCTAGTCAGGCTGTAGTTATGGCTAGTCAGGCTGTAGTGATGGCTAGTCAGGCTGAAGTTATGACTAGTCAGGCTGTAGTGATGGCTAGTCAGGCTGTAGTTATGACTAGTCAGGCTGTAGTGATGGCTAGTCAGGCTGTAGTTATGGCTAGTCAGGCTGTAGTGATGGCTAGTCAGGCTGTAGTGATGGCTAGTCAGGCTGTAGTTATGGCTAGTCAGGCTGTAGTTATGGCTAGTCAGGCTGTAGTTATGGCTCGTCAGGCTGTAGTTATGACTAGTCAGGCTGTAGTGATGGCTAGTCAGGCTGAAGTTATGGCTCGTCAGGCTGTAGTGATGGCTAGTCAGGCTGTAGTGATGGCTAGTCAGGCTGTAGTGATGGCTAGTCAGGCTGAAGTTATGGCTCATCAGGCTGTAGTGATGGCTAGTCAGGCTGTAGTTATGGCTAGTCAGGCTGTAGTTATGGCTAGTCAGGCTGTACTGATGGCTAGTCAGGCTGTAGTGATGGCTAGTCAGGCTGTAGTTATGGCTAGTCAGGCTGTAGTGATAGCTAGTCAGGCTGTAGTTATGGCTAGTCAGGCTATAGTGATGGCTAGTCAGGCTGTAGTTATGGCTAGTCAGGCTGTAGTTATGGCTAGTCAGGCTGTAGTTATGGCTAGTCAGGCTGCCAGGAGGAGTTATCAGCTAGACTGCAGCTAGAAGTATTAGCTAGCCTAGACTGTTTTAGCTAGCCTAGATTGTTTTAGCTAGCCTAGACTGTTTTAGCTAGGCTAGACTGTTTTATCTAGGCTAGACTGTTTTATCTAGCCTAGTGTTCTACATTTATCTGAGCACTAAGGTGCTAGCCTGACCTGGGTCACATACGGTACCCAGGCGTAAAGAGCTCAGATAGTTTTTTTAAAAACCTTTATTTAACCAGAAAAGACCCTTGATGTTGAGGTTCCTATATTGGTGATCAACTTTTCCTCTAGACACGTCCCTGGTGTCGTTCGAGGCGTCCGATCGGCCCAACTACTTCCTGGCTGTGGACAGCAGCGGCCATCTTACACTGACCAAGTGGGAGGAGAGTGAAGCATTCTGGGCTGTGGCTACCTTCACGCTGCACCGTGACACCTGGATCCAGGGTTATGATTCTCTGGAGGCTTTGGCCAGACCGGGATTCTTCCTCCACTACATGCTGTCCTGGATTCACCTCATGAAGTACAAACACACCGACGGATTCCCGCAAGGCCACGCTCTTCAAACTGACAGGTACGTGGGATGGACTGGAGGTCTGGGAAGGTTGACGTGGGAAGGAAAGGAAGAGCTATGTAAATGAACAGTTAAAGGTTGTCTTGTCGAATGAGATTCCATTTATGCCATCTATTTTGATATTATATATATTTTTCAAATGAAAACTGCCACTTGTGACCATTTAATGGTCTTCTTATGGTCTTCTAGCTTTTGGTTGAACTCCTCGAGCTTTTGCCATGTTATGCTTGTCCCCTCCGATGCAACCCAATACTTACTGTATGTATCAGAGATGGTTGACAGCTGAGGTTTAGAGACAAAGACTTTGTAGTTTAGGCTACTAACCCCCTGGTCTAACCTCCTGCTGCAGCCCCTCCACCCTGCCAACCCCCACAACCCCCTAACCATGGCCCCACCAGCGTGCGTACTCGGTTTGTAAAAACAACCATTTAGCCCGTTAATGGTCTCTTTGTGAGGGCAGCCATGTTTTGCACTGTAATGACAAGCCCTCTGCAGCTGTCTCCCGGCACACTCCCACCTCGCAGCAGAACGACAGATTTTGTCAGTGGCGAGTGGCGAGTGGCTGATGTGTGCCTTTAATCACAGACACGTTGAGATATGGAGGGATGGAAGGGTGGCGTGCTAGGTCAGCGTCAGACCAGGCCCCCCCAGACCAGGCCCCCCCAGATCAGGGTCCCACCAGGCTCACGGCTGTTCCAAAACAAAAACCGACCAGCCCTTCCAGTATACGGCTTCCAGAGAAGGAGCTTTGCCGTGACTAATGCCCAGGGTCGGAGTCTTTGACTGGGGGGAAGAGAGAACAGAGAGGGGGTGGTCAGACACTAGGCAGGGGTGGTTTTTATTTGATCCAAGAAACAACTTCACCATTTGGAGAGTATTTCTGTTCACAATCTAGTAAAGTGATTTGTGAATCATAGTTCAGGTACAAATGTATGTTAGAGTTAGTGAGGTCTAGAGAGTTCTGCTCTTTTTCTGTCTCCACGGTTTGCTGCTCCCGATGCAGGCTGGGTAATTACTGGGGCTAAAAATATGTCAGCCATTTGTTTTAGGAGCATAGCAGAGTCCACACAGGCTGGCAGAAACAGATTGGGTTACTCTCTGACAGCAGTGGATGCCGGACATAGTTGACCAGGAGAGATCCAGAGAGGTTAGGCAGAGTCCAGACGATAGTCGACCAGGAGACCAGGAGAGGTCCAGAGAGGTTAGGCAGAGTCCAGACGATAGTCGACCAGGAGAGGTCCAGAGAGGATAGGCAGATTCCAGACGATAGTCGACCAGGAGACCAGGAGAGGTCCAGAGAGGTTAGGCAGAGTCCAGACGATAGTTGACCAGGAGAGGTCGAGAGAGGTTAGGCAGAGTCCAGACGATAGTCGACCAGGAGAGGTCTAGAGAGGTTAGGCAGAGTCCAGACGATAGTCGACCAGGAGAGGTCTAGAGAGGTTAGGCAGAGTCCAGACGATAGTCGACCAGGAGACCAGGAGAGGTCCAGAGAGGTTAGGCAGAGTCCAGATGATAGTTGACCAGGAGAGGTCGAGAGAGGTTAGGCAGAGTCCAGACGATAGCCGACCAGGAGAGGTCCAGAGAGGTTAGGCAGAGTCCAGACGATTGTTGACCAGGAGAGATCCAGAGAGGTTTGGCAGAGTCCAGACAATAGTCGACCAGGAGAGGTCTAGAGAGGTTAGGCAGAGTCCAGACGATAGT
>NW_027006128.1:0-22500 GCF_036934945.1 Oncorhynchus masou masou | reverse complement strand
AATCTACAGTGAAGACATCTCCATCCTTACCCTCCACTACAGAAGGCAGTACAGAGAGGACGACCAGGGCCCCCAGTTCCACACCCAGCCCCCTAGGCCCCAGCACAGAGAGGACCAGCCAGGTCCCCTTCTCTATCACAGCTCTGTTCTGGCTCACGTCCTCCACCACCAGGCCCTCTCTACACCCAGGGCCTACAGACACCACATTCACCAGCCCTCCTCCATCCACTACCATGGGCCCCTGGATAAGCTCCACCGTGGGCCTCCTCAGACCAGCGCCCTGCCTGCAGTACCAGTCACCCCCACCAGTGTGACCACCAAGGCCACCACACGTCCAGGAGACACAGTGACTCCAGTCTCAACCACCTCTAGTCCACGTCCAACCACAGTCTCAGAGACACCCAGGGACACAGCTTGGACTACAACTAGGACTACAACCAGGTCTACAGCTTCTATAACCACCCTTGGTGCACCCACAGAGACAAGCACAAAGCCTGTAACTGTGGAGACAACCGAGCCATCAACAATCAAAGTCCTCTCTCCTGGTGTATCGACTACAGCCGATACTACAGTACCCTCTCTCTCACCGACCTCCACCGTTCACACCGAAACAACAACAATACCACCACCTCCAGAACCCACTTCAAAACACAGCACAGTATCAACCTCACTAGTCACCCCTTTCACTACTCTCAGCACTACACCGTCCACACGCCCGAAGACAACACCACCACTTGTTTTCACGGCAACCACAGAGAAGACCGTTCACACCTCCCCGACAGAGCTAAGGACATCCACAACTCCAGTTCCTGAGCTACCGACTACCACCGCTGTTCCCATGCTGCCAACAACAACAACAATATCAACCGGTCCTACCTCAGAACAGCCGGCGACAACCAAGAAAACGACGAGATCACCTGTCTCAATGGCAACAGCGGAACCCTTTGCAACAGCCCGTATAACTATGACACCGGCTGTAGTCACACCTGTGATTGTCATAGACATGGTAACAACATCTCAACTGACAACAACACCCACGGCCTACACTGAAAGGACCTCTTGGTCTGGCGTTGTTCCAACCACAGAGAGAACCACAGAACACACAACCACAACCGCACACCCGACCGAAGCTGTGGACTGAGACTGACCACTACTACCGGTCCCCCGACCGTACGGACCACAACAACTCAACCCATCACAATGGAAATCTCCAGCACGACCACCAAACCTCCAGACCTTCTGGTAACGACCACAGAGTCCCCCAAGATCACCTTCACCTCTCCTTCCATCTCGACCACAACAGAGGCAGTGGTCCCAACCACAACCACATTACCTGTATCACTGGTGTCACACACAGAGACCACCACGACCACCTTTACCTCTCCTTCCATCTCGACCACAACAGAGGCAGTGGTCCCAACCACAACCACGTTACCTGTATCACCGGTGTCACACACAGAGACCACCACGACTGTGCCAGGTCCACCAGTGGCTGTAGGGACCGTAACGACCCAGCCCCCCACCACACTGAAGACCACAAAGCCTTGGAGGCCCCCCCACAGCGAAACCTCCACCACTCCTTCTAGCCCTGTCTCTAGCACAGAGAGGGTGACCACACCTGAGGTCCCAGTGAAACCTGCGGTCAGCACAGAAGTAGACGTCTCTCCACACCAAGTCTTCTCCACTACCACCACTGACGCACTTCACCACGTTGCTTCATCTACAGCGCCAGGCCTCACCACCACAACCTCAGTTACCATGACGACCACCGCCAAAACCACCACAGCTCCGCCCGAGACTTCAACCGGCGCAGTTTCAACCTCCAGGACGGAGAGACCTCCTGCGACACCCGAACACCCGGCCGTGCCTGGTGTACCTGGGGAACCAGCATTATCTCTCACCACAACGGTCCCCACGACAACTGTCCCACCTGTACCTGGTGTCCATACGACCACCATCACACCTTTACCTGGTGTCCCAGTGACCACTGTCCCACCTTTACCTGGTGTCCATACGACCACCATCACACCTGTACCTGGTGTCCCAGTGACCACTGTCCCACCTTTACCTGGTGTCCCAGTGACCACTGTCCCACCTTTACCTGGTGTCCATACGACCACCATCACACCTGTACCTGGTGTCCCAGTGACCACTGTCCCACCTTTACTTGGTGTCCCAGTGACCACTGTCCCACCTTTACCTGGTGTCTATACGACCACCATCACACCTGTACCTGGTGTCCATACGACCACCGTCCCACCTTTACCTGGTGTCCCAGTGACCACTGTCCCACCTTTACCTGGTGTCCATACGACCACCATCACACCTGTACCTGGTGTCCCAGTGACCACTGTCCCACCTTTACCTGGTGTCCATACGACCACCATCACACCTGTACCTGGTGTCCCAGTGACCACTGTCCCACCTTTACCTGGTGTCCATACGACCACCATCACACCTGTACCTGGTGTCCCAGTGACCACTGCCATCAGACCAGTGACCATCAGACCGCTAACAGAGACTACTAGCGTTCCTCCCGATACAGGAAGGGTGGAAGTATTGTCTACTACTTCCACAACAACTACACAAGAACCAACTTCTTCCTGGTCTGGTCCAGTAACCACAACCAGCTCCTCCACCTCCACCACGTCAGTCCCCAGACCCACTAGCCACCCAGAGAGAGTCACTACCAGAGTGGTTCCTACTTCTAAAGTGGTCTCCAAGACAACCCACAGACCAATGACAACAACACGCAGAACAACAACAAGCAGGGTTCCCGTGACGACGTCCAGAACTGCCACAACGGTGAGGTCCACCGCCAGACCGAGCACTGTTAGGGCAACTGTAGATACAACTGTAGACCAGGCTCCTCTGAGCCTGGTCACAGCTACCGTCTCAGAGGTTGTTCCAACCACGACCGTTCGTACCACGACCAAACCAGTCACCACTGCCAGAACCACAGAATCTACCGCCGTCCCCACAGAACCCACTGGCACGACCACATCCACTTCTGTTTCCGTTCCCAGCCTGACCACGGTCACAGAATCTACCGCTGTCCCCACAGGACCCACAGGACCCATAGGACCCACAGGAACGACCACAGAACCATCCACATCCACCACTACTACACCAGAAGGAATAGTACCATCCACCACTAGAGAGACAGGGGATACTCCAGCATTCACAGAGAGCACAACCAGAATGACTCCTTCGCCTGACCTGCTGACCTCTACAGAGGTCGCAGCCACTCCAGGGGTCACACCAAAGGTCACGCCAAAGGTCCCACCAGATGTGACAGCAGCTCCCTCAGTCCCCGCCTTGCCCCCCACGGCCACCTCGACCTCCACCCCAGAGCCAGAGAGGGTGGACGGAGTAGACACCACTGCACCAAAGACTCCATCACCGTCACCTGTGTCTCCGTACACCACATCAGAGACAACCGGGTCACCTTCGGTAGCATCGCCGTATACCACGACAGAGCGTGTAGGAACTACGGCAGAGGTTACTACATCCATGGCAGTGTCCTCAACTAGGATGTGTACTGTGAGTAGACCAAGTCCTCTCTCCTTTCCTCTCTTCTCCATGTAGGCTCAATGGGGCTCAATGTAGGCTCCATTTGGCTCAATGTAGGCTCAATGGGACTCAATGTAGGCTCAATGGGGCTCAATGTAGGCTCCATGGGGCTCAATGTGGGCTCGATGGGGTTCAATGTAGGATCCATGGGGCTCAATGTAGGCTCCATGGGGCTCAATGTAGGCTCGATGGGGCTCAATGGACTCTATGGAGCTCAATGTAGGCTCCATTTGGCTCAATGTAGGCTCCATTTGGCTCAATGTAGGCTCAATGGGACTCAATGTAGGCTCAATGGGGCTCAATGTAGGCTCCATGGGGCTCAATGTAGGATCCATGGTGCTCCATGTAGGCTCCCTGGGGCTCAATGTAGGCTCCATGGGGCTCAATGTAGGCTCAATGGGACTCAATGTAGACTCCATGGGGCTCAATGTAGGCTCAATGGCGCTCAATGTAGGCTCCATTGGGCTCAATGTGGGCTCCATGGTGCTCAATGTGGGCTCCATGGGGCTCCTGAGTGGCGTAGCGGTCTAAAACACTGCATCTGAGTGCTTGAGGCGTCACTACAGACACCCTGGTTACAAATCCCAGCTGTATCACAACCGGCAATGATTGGGAGTCCCATAGGGCGGTGCACAATTGTCCCAGCATCATCCAGGTTAGGGTTTGGCCGGTGTAGGCCGTCATTGTAAATAAAAATTTGTTCTGACTTGCCTCGTTTAACTAAAGGTTAAATCAATACATTTACATTTACATTTAAGTCATTTAGCAGACGCTCTTATCCAGAGCGACTTACAAATACATATATATATAATATTTGTTACTATCTGAAAAGTCCAGTCCTCTCTGTAGGCTCAGTCGTCTCAGCCTATTACCTTATTTACTAACGCTCTGCAGTTTTCTAGCTACTTGTTCGTACGTGGTTTCTCTCATCAATGGTTTCTCTCATCAATGGTTTCTCTCATCAATGTCTTCATCTAATCCCTGTTTTCAATTAGGAAACTCTATAACACATGTTGTTCAATCTGTTCAGGTAGTAACTGTTGTTCTTCCCTGTCTCAGCCTCCCTATTCAGAGATCATAGATGAGTGTACCAAGTTCCTCTGTGTGAGCGGCCAGCTGGTCCGATTCAACATGTCCCAGAACTGTCTGTATAACTCCACCCCTCCTAACTGCGGCCTGCTCGGCTTCGCCATCCTGGTCAACGGGGACAAGTGCTGCCCGCAGTGGGACTGCCCATGTGAGGACAACTGCTAGGCGACACGTTCACAGTAGTAGACACGCACTCCAATGGAGGCTGGTGGGAGGAGCTATAGGAGGATGGGCTCGTTGTAATGGCTGGAATGGAATAAAAAGGAAGGGAGTCAAACATGTTGTTTCCATATGTTTGATGTGTTTGATAACTTTCCATTTATTTCACTCCAACCATTAAAATGAGCCCGTCCTCCTATTGCTCCCCCCACCAGCCTCCAGTGACCCCCACCCACCCTCCCCGTCAGGTGTTTCTCAGTCATGATGTCCTGTTTCTTGCTGGTGTTGTCTTGTCTCCTTCAGGTCGCTGCTCAGTGTTCCCCGACCTGAACGTGATCACGTTTGATGGTAACAGCGTGGCCATCTACAAGGCTACCTCCTACATTGTGACCCAGCTGCCCAGCGAGACCGTCAGCATCGTGGTCCAGGAATGCCCCGCTGACTCAGACACGGTGAGGATGAGGGTACATTAGGTCATTGTAACGCTTGTGCCCCCAAAATGGCCGCCTCAGAGAAAGTGAGGCCATGGAGCTATAGAATTTACAGTAGGTAACTGTAACGCCGGTGTCCCCAAAATGGCCGCCTCAGACACAGTGAGGCCCTATACTGTAGCTACAGTACCTTTGCAGAAAGTATTTCAGTGGCGATAATCAATAAATATGGTGATAAAGGACATCCTTGTCTTACACCCCTATATAATGTAAAATTCTCAGGAAATGATCATTATTCATTCACATGTCGAGTAGTTGTATATGACTTTAATCCCTTTTATTAGAGATTCTTAGCCTTTGAAAATTAAATAAAAAAGTATATTTAATATTTATTTTTCTGTTTCCATCCGAAGCTGCTGTGGAATTTCACCAACCTGTGTCTCGTGGTTTTGAACATTACCCACAAGTCCAACCACCTGGTCATCAACAGACTGCAGAGGAGGGTCAGTCTGTTCCTTCGTCTCTTCTTCATCTCTTCTTCATCTCTTCCTATCACTTCTTCATATCTTTCTATCTCTTCTTCATCTCTTCCTCATCTCTTCCTATCTCTTCTTCATCTCTTCCTATCTCTTCCTATCTCTTCTCCATCTCTTCTTCATTTCTTCCTCATCTCTTCTTCATCTCTTCCCATCTCTTCTTCATCTCTTCCTATCTCTTCTTCATCTCTTCCTATCTCTTCTTCATCTCTTCCTATCTCTTCTTCATCTCTTCCCATCTCTTCCCATATCTTCTTCATCTCTTCCTATCTCTTCTTCATCTCTTCCTATCTCTTCTTCATCTCTTCCTATCTCTTCTTCATCTCTTCCTATCTCTTCTTCATCTCTTCCCATCTCTTCTTCATCTCTTCCCATATCTTCTTCATCTCTTCCTATCTCTTCTTCATCTCCTCTTCATCTCTTCTTCATCTCCTCTTCATCTCTTCCTATCTCTTCTTCATCTCTTCCTATCTCTTCTTCATCTCTTCCTATCTCTTCGTCATCTCTTCCTATCTCTTCTTCATCTCTTCTTCATTTCTTCCTCATCTCTTCTTCATCTCTTCCCATCTCTTCTTCATCTCTTCCTATCTCTTCTTCATTTCTTCCTCATCTCTTCTTCATCTCTTCCTATCTCTTCTTCATCTCTTCCTATCTCTTCGTCATCTCTTCCTATCTCTTCTTCATCTCTTCTTCATTTCTTCCTCATCTCTTCTTCATCTCTTCCCATCTCTTCTTCATCTCTTCCTATCTCTTCTTCATCTCTTCCTATCTCTTCTTCATCTCTTCCTATCTCTTCTTCATTTCTTCCTCATCTCTTCTTCATCTCTTCCCATCTCTTCTTCATCTCTTCCTATCTCTTCTTCATCTCTTCCCATCTCTTCTTCATCTCTTCTTCATCTCTTCTTCATCTCTTCCTATCTCTTCTTCATCTCTTCCTATCTCTTCGTCATCTCTTCCTATCTCTTCTTCATCTCTTCTTCATTTCTTCCTCATCTCTTCTTCATCTCTTCCCATCTCTTCTTCATCTCTTCCTATCTCTTCTTCATCTCTTCCTATCTCTTCTTCATCTCTTCCTATCTCTTCTTCATTTCTTCCTCATCTCTTCTTCATCTCTTCCCATCTCTTCTTCATCTCTTCCTATCTCTTCTTCATCTCTTCCCATCTCTTCTTCATCTCTTCCCATCTCTTCTTCATCTCTTCCTATCTCTTCTTCATTTCTTCCTCATCTCTTCTTCATCTCTTCCCATCTCTTCTTCATCTCTTCCTATCTCTTCTTCATCTCTTCCCATCTCTTCCTCATCTCTTCCTAATCTCTTCTTCATCTCTTCCTAATTTCTTCTTCATCTCTTCTTCATCTCCTCCTATCTCTTCTTCATCTCTTCCTATCTCTTCTTCATCTCTTCCTATCTCTTCTTCATCTTTCCCATCTCTCTCGGTCTAACTAGCCCTTTATTCACCAATTTGACTACAGACAGAATCAAAGTCAATGTCAAGTAGAAAGAGTTCATCCTAGACCTAAAACGTGATGAGATGTTAATTAACTTGCCACACACACAGTAGTATTTGTAGGCCTATCTATATTAGAAAATACAGTACCCCTCAACATATAGGATTTTGACACATCTTTTCTCTCTGTCAGCTGTATGTGAACTCGAGGTACGCCAAGCCGAGGTTCAAGAAGTTTGGCTTTGAGATCCTGGACACCGGCAACATGTATCTGATCCGTACGCCAGCGGGCCTGAAGCTGCAGTGGTTCCACAGCACGGGCATGTTGGTCATCGAGACAGAGAGCTACAACAGCAAACTGCCCACCATGGGCCTCTGTGGTATGTTGTGTAGTTAGAACTTATGAGGACATTGGTATGTGGTTTACCAGGACACTGGCATGTGGTTTACCAGGACACTGATATTTGGTTTACCATGACACTAGTATTTAGTTTACCAGGACACTGGTACCTGACTTACCAGGACACTGATATTTGGTTTACAAGGACAATGACATGTTGTTTACCAGGACAATGGCATTTGGTTTACCAGGACAATGGCATCCATTTGAAGTGGAGTGGTATGGAGGCTGGCTGTAGTGTGCTTCCCAAGTGGGACTCTATTCCCTATTTATACCACTCCTTTTGCCCCGGCCATGGGGTCAAAGGTTGTGCACTAGGGATAGGGTGCCATTTGGGACGTACCATAGGACCTCACCTGCTATAGCCATTCAGGTTGAGTAGGGGCCATAGATTGAGAAGGGGCCATAGATTGAGTAGGGGCCATAGATTGAGTAGGGGCCATAGATTGAGAAGGGGCCATAGATTGAGTAGGAGCCATAGATAGAGTAAGTGCCATAGATTGAGTAGGGACCATAGATTGAGTAGGGGCCACAGATTGAATAGGGGCCACAGATTGAGTAGGGGCCACAGATTGAGTAGGGGCCACAGATTGAGTAGGGGCCACAGATTGAGTAGGAGCCATAGATTGAGTAGGGGCCATAGATTGTGTAGGGGCCACAGATTGAGTAGGGGTCACAGATTGAATAGGGGCCACAGATTGAGTAGGGGCCATAGATTGTGTAGGGGCCACAGATTGAGTAGGGGTCACAGATTGAATAGGGGCCACAGATTGAGTAGGGGCCATAGATTAAGGGCCACATATTGAGTAGGGTCCCTGAGATGTTGTGAATGTTTCGTAGGTGAACGTGCCATTCCTGAAATAATAACGCTGTTTCATCTTCTGGCTTCCCGCTCACTATCCCTCCCTTCTTGCATTCTGGCCATGGCCTTGCCCCCCGACGTTGCCCCCGACGCATGCTCTCTCTCACTCTTTGTCTCTCGCCTCTCCCCCTCTGTTCCCCTCTTCCGATCACCTCTCTCTCTCTCTCTTTCTCTCTGTGTGTGTCTCTCTCTCTCCCTTTGTCTGTCCCCCCCCCCTCTCTCTCTCTCACTCTCTCTCTCTCTCTCTCTCTCTCTCTGTCTCTCTCTCTCTCTCTCTCTCTTTGTGTGTGTGTCTCTCTCTCTCTCTCTCTCTTTGTGTCTCTCTCTCTCTCTCTCTCTTTGTGTGTGTCTCTCTCTCTCTTTGTGTCTCTCCCTACTTCCCCCAGGCTGCTGTGATGGTAACCCGGCCAACGACCTGATGCTGTCGAATGGGACGACAGTCGGGGAGAGCGAGGACCCAGCGGTGTTCATCGACAGCTGGCAGGTCCCCAACACCACCAGTTACATCAGCCACAGCCGGCGCAGAGAAGTCAACTGTTCCACCAGCGACTGTTCCCAGTGTATGACCATGCTCCGAAACACCTCCTTCAGCCCCTGCCATGCTTTTGTAGGTTCACTGCTTCCTCTCTCTCTCCCTCATCGTACTGTACCCTCCCATCCCAATACAGTACTGTAGATGTGTTGAAGACAGATGATTCTGTACAGTACCCTCCCATCCCAATACAGTACTGTAGATGTGTTGAAGACAGATGATTCTGTACAGTACCCTCCCATCCCAATACAGTACTGTAGATGTGTTGAAGACATAAGACAGATGATACTGTACAGTACCCTCCCATCCCAATACAGTACTGTAGATGTGTTGAAGACATAAGACAGATGATTCTGTACAGTACCCTCCCATCCCAATACAGTACTGTAGATGTGTTGAAGACAGATGATTCTGTACAGTACCCTCCCATCCCAATACAGTACTGTAGATGTGTTGAAGACATAAGACAGATGATTCTATACAGTACCCTCCCACCCCAATACAGTACTGTAGATGTGTTGAAGACATAAGACAGATGATACTGTACAGTACCCTCCCATCCCAATACAGTACTGTAGATGTGTTGAAGACATAAGACAGATGATTCTATACAGTACCCTCCCACCCCAATACAGTACTGTAGATGTGTTGAAGACATAAGACAGATGATACTGTACAGTACCCTCCCATCCCAATACAGTACTGTAGATGTGTTGAAGACATAAGACAGATGATTCTGTACAGTACCCTCCCATCCCAATACAGTACTGTAGATGTGTTGAAGACATAAGACAGATGATTCTGTACAGTACCCTCCCATCCCAATACAGTACTGTAGATGTGTTGAAGACAGATGATACTGTACAGTACCCTCCCATCCCAATACAGTACTGTAGATGTGTTGAAGACAGATGATACTGTACAGTACCCTCCCATCCCAATACAGTACTGTAGATGTGTTGAAGACAGATGATACTGTACAGTACCCTCCCATCCCAATACAGTACTGTAGATGTGTTGAAGACAGATGATTCTATACAGTACCCTCCCACCCCAATACAGTACTGTAGATGTGTTGAAGACATAAGACAGATGATTCTGTACAGTACCCTCCCATCCCAATACAGTACTGTAGATGTGTTGAAGACAGATGATTCTGTACAGTACCCTCCCACCCCAATACAGTACTGTAGATGTGTTGAAGACAGAAGACAGAGGATTGAAGAAAACGTTGTTGTATTTCTTGTCATGTGCCGCAGGTTCCTCCCAGTACGTTCTGTGAGGTGTGGGTCCGTGACGCGGAGTACGTCACCAACCCGTGTGTCGCGCTGGCTGCCTACGTGGCATCTTGTCACAAGTTCAACGTCTGCATGGAGTGGAGGAGCCCAGACTACTGTCGTAAGGACTGGCTTTATTCTGCTCCGCTGACTGTTTAACATGGCTTCCCAAAGCACAGTCAGCACAGTCAGACACATGAAGCCTTACACATTACACTATAATGTTGTAACATCAGTCAATACACTATAATGTTTTAACATCAGTCAATACACTATAATGTTGTAACATCAGTCAATACACTATAATGTTTTAACATCAGTCAATACACTATAATGTTTTAACATCAGTCAATACACTATAATGTTATAACATCAGTCAATACAATATAATGTTTTAACATCGGTCAATACACTATAATGTTTTCATGTCAGTCAATACACTATAATGTTGTAACATCAGTCAATACACTATAATGTTTTAACATCAGTCAATACACTATAATGTTTTAACATCAGTCAATACACTATAATGTTATAACATCAGTCAATACAATATAATGTTTTAACATCGGTCAATACACTATAATGTTTTCATGTCAGTCAATACACTATAATGTTGTAACATCAGTCAATACACTATAATGTTTTAACATCAGTCAATACACTATAATGTTTTAACATCAGTCAATACACTATAATGTTTTCATGTCAGTCAATACACTATAATGTTTTAACATCAGTCAATACACTATAATGTTTTAACATCAGTCAATACACTATAATGTTTTAACATCAGTCAATACACTATAATGTTTTAACATCAGTCAACACACTATAATGTTTCTATGTCAGTCAACACACTCACAGTATAATGTTTTAATGTCAGTCAACACACTCACAGTATAATGTTTTAATGTCAGTCAACACACTCACAGTATAATGTTTTAATGTCAGTCAACACACTCACAGTATAATGTTTCCATGTCAGTCAACACACTCACAGTATAATGTTTCCATGTCAGTCAACACACTCACAGTATAATGTTTTAATGTCAGTCAACACACTCACAGTATAATGTTTCCCTGTCAGTCAACACACTCACAGTATAATGTTTCCATGTCAGTCAACACACTCACAGTTTAATGTTTCCATGTCAGTCAACACACTCACAGTTTAATGTTTTAATGTCAGTCAACACACTCACAGTATAATGTTTTAATGTCAGTCAACACACTCACAGTTTAATGTTTCCATGTCAGTCAACACACTCACAGTATAATGTTCCCATGTCAGTCAACACACTCACAGTATAATGTTTCCATGTCAGTCAACACACTCACAGTATAATGTTTTAAAGTCAGTCAACACACTCACAGTATAATGTTTCCATGTCAGTCAACACACTCACAGTTTAATGTTTCCATGTCAGTCAACACACTCACAGTATAATGTTTTAATGTCAGTCAACACACTCACAGTATAATGTTTCCATGTCAGTCAACACACTCACAGTATAATGTTTCCATGTCAGTCAACACACTCACAGTATAATGTTTCCATGTCAGTCAACACACTCACAGTATAATGTTTTAATGTCAGTCAACACACTCACAGTTTAATGTTTCCATGTCAGTCAACACACTCACAGTATAATGTTTCCCTGTCAGTCAACACACTCACAGTATAATGTTTCCATGTCAGTCAACACACTCACAGTATAATGTTTCCATGTCAGTCAACACACTCACAGTTTAATGTTTCCATGTCAGTCAACACACTCACAGTTTAATGTTTCCATGTCAGTCAACACACTCACAGTATAATGTTTCCATGTCAGTCAACACACTCACAGTATAATGTTTCCATGTCAGTCAACACACTCACAGTTTAATGTTTCCATGTCAGTCAACACACTCACAGTATAATGTTTCCAGGTCAGTCAACACACTCACAGTATAATGTTTCCATGTCAGTCAACACACTCACAGTTTAATGTTTCCATGTCAGTCAACACACTCACAGTATAATGTTTCCCTGTCAGTCAACACACTCACAGTATAATGTTTTAATGTCAGTCAACACACTCACAGTATAATGTTTCCATGTCAGTCAACACACTCACAGTATAATGTTTTAATGTCAGTCAACACACTCACAGTATAATGTTTCCATGTCAGTCAACACACTCACAGTATAATGTTTTAATGTCAGTCAACACACTCACAGTATAATGTTTCCATGTCAGTCAACACACTCACAGTATAATGTTTTAATGTCAGTCAACACACTCACAGTATAATGTTTTAATGTCAGTCAACACACTCACAGTATAATGTTTCCCTGTCAGTCAACACACTCACAGTATAATGTTTCCATGTCAGTCAACACACTCACAGTATAATGTTTCCATGTCAGTCAACACACTCACAGTATAATGTTTTAATGTCAGTCAACACACTCACAGTATAATGTTTTAATGTCAGTCAACACACTCACAGTATAATGTTTTAATGTCAGTCAACACACTCACAGTATAATGTTTCCATGTCAGTCACTGTCATTGTGTAAAGCAATAGATAAAGTTCTGCATCATGGACGTAAGAATATTGAATGAAGCTCTGACGCCTGTCGTGGTTCTGATAATGTTCATGAACAGTTTAAAACAGTGTCTGTCTCACCTCTCTCCTCTCCCAGCCTTCATGTGTCCAGACCGACTGCGTTACCAGGCCTGTCTGCCTACCTGTACAGCCCAGTCCTGCTCCAACCACGACTTTGACCACGACCCTGAGCAGTGTACAGGCCTGACAGAGGGATGTGTTTGTCCTGAAGGCACTCTGCTCCATCGACCCTACTCTGCCCTCTGCATCCCCCCTGAGAAGTGTGGTAAGCCTTCACTGATCAACCCTCCGCCATCACACACACAATGAAATGAACACTGGTCAACATTCATATAATACAAAACACCCGGTGTGGTCTGGTCTGGTCTGGTCTGGTCTGGTCTGGTCTGGTCTGGTCTGGTCTAGTCTAGTCTGGTCTGGTCTGGACTAGTCTGGTCTGGTCTAGTCTCGTCTAGTCTGGTCTGGTCTGGTCTGGACTAGTCTGGTCTGGTCTAGTCTGGTCTGGTCTAGTCTGGTCTAGTCTAGTCTAGTCTGGTCTAGTCTGGTCTGGTCTAGTCTGGTCTGGTCTGGTCTGGTCTAGTCTGGTCTGGTCTGGTCTAGTCTAGTCTGGTCTGGTCTGGTCTGGACTAGTCTGGTCTGGTCTAGTCTGGTTTGGTCTAGTCTAGTCTAGTCTGGTCTGGTCTGGTCCGGTCCGGTCCGGTCCGGTCCGGTCCAGTCCAGTCTAGTCTAGTCTAGTCTAGTCTAGTCTAGTCTAGTCTAGTCTGGTCTGGTCTGGTCTGGTCTGGTCTGGTCTGGTCTGGACTAGTCTAGTCTAGTCTAGTCTAGTCTAGTCTAGTCTAATCTGGTCTAGTCTAGTCTAGTCTGGTCTGGTCTGGTCTGGTCCGGTCTGGTCTTTAGTGGAAAACACTTACTGTAAGTCACCCTGAGTAAGAACATCTGAGTAATACATCTTACACTTCAGTACATGTTTTATCTGTGTGTGTGTGTGTCTGCCAGCCTGTACGGACAGTTCGGGTGTACCCCGTGCTCCTGGCGAGGTGTGGAAGACATCTTACATGTTTTATCTGTGTGTGTGTGTGTCTGCCAGCCTGTACGGACAGTTCGGGTGTACCCCGTGCTCCTGGCGAGGTGTGGAAGGCGTCTAAAGATGGCTGCTGTATGTATCGCTGTGACAACGACAGCATCGTTCCCGTGGAGTATAACTGCTCTGCCGTGCCTCAGCCACTCTGCCGCAGGGCCGGGGAAGTGGTCATCGGTCTGGCAGACGACACCTCCTGCTGCCCACAGAGAGCCTGCGGTAAGATACGAGCACATTACTACAGTCCACTGGGAAAATTCAAGTTAGGTTTTAACCTACAACTTAAACCAGTGGTGGAAAATGTACTCGATTTAAATACTAGCAAAATCTACAATGGAATGGTTCAAAAATAAACATATCCAGGTGTTAGAATGGCCAAGTCAAAGTCCAGATCTGAATCCAATTGAGAATCTGTGGAAAGAACTGAAAACTGCTGTTCACAAATGCTCAAGGGGCCGAATACTTTGGCAAGGCACTGTAAATACTTGAGTAAAAGTAAAGATACCTTAATAGTATTTAAAAAAGTCACCCAGTAAAATACTACTTCAGTAAAAGTCTAAAAGTATTTGGTTTTAAATATACTTAAATATCAAAAGTAAATGTAGGTGCTAAAATATACTTAAGTATCGAAAGTAAAAGTAAAAGTATGAATAATTTAAATTCCTTATATTAAGCAAACCAGACGGCACAATTTGAATGTTTATTTTGTTATTTGACGAATAGCCAGGGTTTACACTCCGACCCCTCAGACATCATCTCCGAGCCTCAGACATCATCTCCGACCCTCAGACATCATCTCCGACCCTCAGACATCATCTCCGACCCTCAGACATCATCTCCGACCCTCAGACATCATCTCCGACCCTCAGACATCATCTCCGACCCTCAGACATCATCTCCGACCCTCAGACATCATCTCCGACCCTCAGACATCATCTCCGACCCTCAGACATCCTCCCGACCCTCATACATCATCTCCGACCCTCAGATATCATCTCCGACCCTCAGACATCATCTCCGACCCTCAGACATCCTCTCCGACCCTCATACATCATCTCAGACATCCTCTCCGACCCTCAGACATCATCTCCGACCCTCAGACATCATCTCCGACCCTCAGACATCCTCCCGACCCTCATACATCATCTCCGACCCTCAGACATCATCTCCGACCCTCAGACATCATCTCCGACCCTCAGACATCATCTCCGACCCTCAGACATCCTCTCCGACCCTCAGACATCATCTCCGACCCTCAGACATCATCTCCGACCCTCAGACATCATCTCCGTCCCTCAGACATCATTTAAAAACAAAGCATTAGTGTTTAGTGAGTCCCTCAGATCAGAGGCAGTAGGGATGACCTTGATAAGTGTGCGAATTGGACCATTTTCTGTCCTGCTAAGCATTCAAAATATAATGTATTCTTTTGGATGTCGGGGAAAATGTATGGAGTACATCATTTTCCATAGGAAAGTATATATTTTTTATTTAATCAGGCAAGTCAGTTAAGAACAAATTCTTATTAACAATGACGGCCTACCCCGGTCAAACCTGGGTCAAACCTGGGCCAAACTTGGGTCAAACCTGGGCCAAACCTGGGTCAAACCTGGGCCAAACCTGGGCCAAACCTGGGTCAAACCTGGGTCAAACCTGGGTCATTTGTACGCCGTCCTATGGGACTCCCAATTACGGCCGGTTGTGATACAGCCTGGATTCAAACCGGGGTGTCTGTAACGACGCCTCTACCACTGAGATGCAGTGCCTTAGACTGCTCCCCCACTCAGGCGCCCAAGTAAAAGTTGTCAAAAATATGAATAATAAAGAAACGTAAAGATAACCCCCCAAAACAACTTAAGTAGTACTCTAAAGTATTTTCTACTTAAGTACTTTACACCAATGACTTGAACCAACTTAGCAAAGTCAGCTGCTGTCCTATGAAAGCCTGCTGTAAGACTCTGTCACAAGTGGACCACTACTCAAAAAGAATGAATCTGATGACCCTGAAAACAATTGTGAAGGAACTTTAAAGAGTTGAGAGCTCAACTCAATGTCAACAGGAACTTGAGTTCCACTTGAACAATTTAGGAACGATGTTTAGGCGGCCATTATGTATTGTGATTGGTTTGTATTGATCTGATGGTGTCTGTCTGTCTGTCTGTCTGTCTGTCTGTCTGTCTGTCTGTCTGTCTGTCTGTCTGTCTGTCTGTCTGTCTGTCTGTCTGTCTCTCTGTCTGTCTGTCTGTCTGTCTGTCTGTCTGTCTGTCTGTCTGTCTGTCTGTCTGTCTGTCTGTCTGTCTGTCTGTATGTCTGTCTGTATGTCTCTCTGTCTCTCTGTCTCTCTGTCTCTCTGTCTGTCATCCAGTTTGTAACCAGACCCTGTGTGACATCTTCCCCCCGGAGTGTCAGTATGGAGAGAAGCTGGTGTCTTACTTCAGAGAGGACTCCTGCTGTCCAGACTACGTCTGTGGTGAGAGGCCTCTCTTCTGTATGATAACCACCACGAGGCCATATGATGATACCAGGCTATATTATGATAACAGGCTATATGATGATACCAGGCTATATGATGATACCAGGCTATATGATGATACCAGGCTATATGATGATACTAGGATATATGATGACACTATACTATATGATGATACCAGGCTATATGATGATTCCAGGCTATATGATGATACCAGACTATATGATGATACCAGACTATATGATGATACCAGGCTATATGATGATACCAGACTATATGATGATACCAGGCTATATGATGATACCAGACTATATGATGATACCAGGCTATATGATGATACCAGACTATATGATGATACCAGGCTATATGATGATACCAGACTATATGATGATACTAGGATATATGATGATACCAGGCTATATGATGATACCAGACTATATGATGATACCAGGCTATATGATGATACTATTCTATGTGATGATACCAGACTATATGATGATACCAGACTATATGATGACACCAGACTATATGATGATACCAGACTATATGATGATACTAGGATATATGATGATACCAGGCTATGTGATGATACTATTCTATATCATGTTGACAGGCTATATGATGATACCAGGCTATATGATGATACCAGGCTATATGATGATACTAGGATATATGATGATACCAGGCTATGTGATGATACCAGGCTATATGATGATACCAGGCTATGTGATGATACTATTCTATATCATGTTGACAGGCTATATGGTGATACTATTCTATGTGATGATACTATTCTATATGATGATACCAGACTATATGATAATACCAGGCTATATTTTGTGATACTAGGCTATATGATGATACCAGGCTATATGGTGATACTAGGCTATATGATGATACTCGGCCATGGTGATACATATGTTTAAAATGTGTGCTGTGTGTGTATTTCTGTGTGTATTTTTGTGTGTGTGTGTGTGTGTTGTGTACAGAGTGTGACCCAGAGCGCTGTGAGTCAGACGTCCCAGCCTGTAGAGAGGACCAGACCCTCATCGCCACCAGGGCTGATGGCAGCTGCTGCCTGGCACACATCTGTAGTGAGTCGACCACAACATAACCACAACCATGACCACAATATAACCACAACCATGACCACAATATAACCACAACCATGACCACAATATAACCACAACCATGACCACAATATAACCACAATATAACCACAACCATGACCACAATATAACCACAACCATGACACAATATAACCACAACCATGACCACAATATAACCACAACCATGACCACAATATAACCACAACCATGACCACAATATAACCACAACCATGACCACAATATAACCACAACCATGACCACAATATAACCACAACCATGACCACAATATAACCACAACCATGACCGCAATATAACCACAACCATGACCACAATATAACCACAACCATGACCACAATATAACCACAACCATGACACAATATAACCACAACCATGACCACAATATAACCACAATATAACCACAACCATGACCACAATATAACCACAACCATGACACAATATAACCACAACCATGACCACAATATAACCACAACCATGACCACAATATAACCACAACCATGACCACAATATAACCACAACCATGACCACAATATCACCACAACCATGACCACAATATCACCACAACCATGACCACAATATACAGTGCCTTGCGAAAGTATTCGGCCCCCTTGAACTTTGCGACCTTTTGCCACATTTCAGGCTTCAAACATAAAGATATAAAACTGTATTTTTTTGTGAAGAATCAACAACAAGTGGGACACAATCATGAAGTGGAACAACATTTATTGGATATCTCAAACTTTTTTATCAAATCAAAAACTGAAAAATTGGGCGTGCAAAATTATTCAGCCCCTTTACTTTCAGTGCAGCAAACTCTCTCCAGAAGTTCAGTGAGGATCTCTGAATGATCCAATGTTGACCTAAATGACTAATGATGATAAATACAATCCACCTGTGTGTAATCAAGTCTCCGTATAAATGCACCTGCACTGTGATAGTCTCAGAGGTCCGTTAAAAGCGCAGAGAGCATCATGAAAAACAAGGAACACACCAGGCAGGTCTGAGATACTGTTGTGAAGAAGTTTAAAGCCGGATTTGGATACAAAAAGATTTCCCAAGCTTCAAACATCCCAAGGAGCACTGTGCAAGCAATAATATTGAAATGGAAGGAGTATCAGACCACTGCAAATCTACCAAGACCTGGCCGTCCCTCTAAACTTTCAGCTCATACAAGGAGAAGACTGATCAGAGATGCAGCCAAGAGGCCCATGATCACTCTGGATGAACTGCAGAGATCTACAGCTGAGGTGGGAGACTCTGTCCATAGGACAACAATCAGTCATATATTTCACAAATCTGGCCTTTATGGAAGAGTGGCAAGAAGAAAGCCATTTCTTAAAGATATCCATAAAAAGTGTTGTTTAAAGTTTGCCACAAGCCACCTGGGAGACACACCAAACATGTGGAAGAAGGTGCTCTGGTCAGATGAAACCAAAATTTAACTTTTTGGCAACAATGCAAAACGTTATGTTTGGCGTAAAAGCAACACAGCTCATCACCCTGAACACACCATCCTCACTGTCAAACATGGTGGTGGCAGCATCATGTTTTGGGCCTGCTTTTCTTCAGCAGGGACAGGGAAGATGGTTAAAATTGATGGGAAGATGGATGGAGCCAAATACAGGACCATTCTGGAAGAAAACCTGATGGAGTCTGCAAAAGACCTGAGACTGGGACGGAGATTTGTCTTCCAACAAGACAATGATCCAAAACATAAAGCAAAATCTACAATGGAATGGTTCAAAAATAAACATATCCAGGTGTTAGAATGGCCAAGTCAAAGTCCAGACCTGAATCCAATCGAGAATCTGTGGAAAGAACTGAAAACTGCTGTTCACAAATGATCTCCATCCAACCTCACTGAGCTCGAGCTGTTTTGCAAGGAGGAATGGGAAAAAATTTCAGTCTCTCGATGTGCAAAACTGATAGAGACATACCCCAAGCGACTTACAGCTGTAATCGCAGCAAAAGGTGGTGCTACAAAGTATTAACTTAAGGGGGCTGAATAATTTTGCATGCCCAATTTTTCAGTTTTTGATTTGTTAAAAAAGTTTGAAATATCCAATAAATGTCGTTCCACTTCATGATTGTGTCCCACTTGTTGTTGATTCTTCACAAAAAAATACAGTTTTATATCTTTATGTTTGAAGCCTGAAATGTGGCAAAAGGTCGCAAAGTTCAAGGGGGCCGAATACTTTCGCAAGGCACTGTAACCACAACCATGACCACAATATAACCACAACCATGACCACAATATAACCACAATATAACCACAACCATGACCACAATATAACCACAACCATGACCACAATATAACCACAACCATGACCGCAATATAACCACAACCATGACCGCAATATAACCACAATATAACGACAACCATGAAAACAACATAATGACAATGCAACCACAACCATGACAGACCAGCATCATCCCACAAACATAACCAGAATCTAATTCTTTATCATGCCACTATACACATTGTATAATGGCAAGTTATGTGTTTTGCTGTCAAGCTGTGGTGTCTCCTTTCTCCAGTGTGATGATGTGTCTCCTGTCTCCAGTGTGTTGATGTGTCTCCTTTCTCCAGTGTGATGATGTGTCTCCTCTCTCCAGTGTGATGATGTCTCCTCTCTCCAGTGTGTTGATGTGTCTCCTTTCTCCAGTGTGTTGATGTGTCTCCTTTCTCCAGTGTGTTGATATCTCCTTTCTCCAGTGTGTTGATGTGTCTCCTTTCTCCAGTGTGATGATGTGTCTCCTTTCTCCAGTGTGATGATGTGTCTCCTTTCTCCAGTGTGATGATGTGTCTCCTTTCTCCAGTGTGATGATGTGTCTCCTTTCTCCAGTGTGATGATGTGTCTCCTTTCTCCAGTGTGTTGATGTGTCTCCTTTCTCCAGTGTGTTGATATCTCCTTTCTCCAGTGTGTTGATGTGTCTCCTTTCTCCAGTGTGTTGATGTATCTCCTTTCTCCAGTGTGTTGATGTGTCTCCTTTCTCCAGTGTGTTGATATCTCCTTTCTCCAGTGTGTTGATGTGTCTCCTTTCTCCAGTGTGTTGTGTGCCCTTTCTCCAGTGTGTTGATGTGTCTCCTCTCTCCAGTGTGTTGATGTGTCTCCTTTCTCCAGTGTGATGATGTGTCTCCTTTCACCAGTGTGTTGATGTGTCTCCTTTCACCAGTGTGTTGATGTGTCTCCTTTCACCAGTGTGTTGATGTGTCTCCTCTCTCCAGTGTGTTTATGTGTCTCCTTTCTCCAGTGTGTTGATGTGTCTCCTCTCTCCAGTGTGTTTATGTGTCTCCTTTCTCCAGTGTGTTGATGTGTCTCCTTTCTCCAGTGTGATGATGTGTCTCCTTTCTCCAGTGTGTTGATGTGTCTCCTTTCTCCAGTGTGTTGATGTGTCTCCTTTCTCCAGTGTGTTGATGTGTCTCCTTTCTCCAGTGTGTTGATGTGTCTCCTTTCTCCAGTGTGATGATGTGTCTCCTTTCTCCAGTGTGTTGATGTGTCTCCTTTCTCCAGTGTGATGATGTGTCTCCTTTCTCCAGTGTGTTGATGTGTCTCCTTTCTCCAGTGTGCTGATGTGTCTCCTTTCTCCAGTGTGTTGATGTGTCTCCTTTCTCCAGTGTGTTGATGTGTCTCCTTTCTCCAGTGTGTTGATGTGTCTCCTTTCTCCAGTGTGTTGATGTGTCTCCTTTCTCCAGTGTGTTGATGTGTCTCCTTTCTCCAGTGTGTTGATGTGTCTCCCTTCACTAGTGTGTTGATGTGTCTCCTCTCTCCAGTGTGTGGTTCCTGTTTGGAGGTGGTCCCAAACTGCCAAGATGGAGAGGTGTTGACGGTGGACGCCAACAGTACAGACCTCTGCTGTCCTGTCTACCACTGTGGTGAGTACAACACACACACACACACACACACACACACACACACACACACACACACACACACACACACACACACACACACACACACACACACACACACACACACACACCCACACCCACACACACACTCACTCACAGTGTCTCTGATTCCTGTGTGTGTGTGTGCAGTGTGTGAGCCGTACCGGTGTGCTGCGTTGTCATGTCCCTTGGGGATGTCTGCTGTCACCGTGTCCCCTCCAGACCACTGCTGTCCCCTTCACACCTGCGGTAAAGTAGCTTCTTACACCATCACGTAATGGGGGAACGTGTGTCCTCCTCCATCACGTAATGGGGGAACGTGTGTCCTCCTCCATCACGTAATGGTGGAACGTGTGTCCTCCTCCATCACGTAATGGGGGAACGTGTGTCCTCCTCCATCACGTAATGGGGGAACGTGTGTCCTCCTCCATCACGTAATGGGGGAACGTGTGTCCTCCTCCATCACGTAATGGGGGAACGTGTGTCCTCCTCCATCACGTAATGGGGGAACGTGTGTCCTCCTCCATCACGTTGCAACCTGTTAGCCTCCAGCCTCCTGTTAGCCTCACCCCCCCCCCCCCAAAAAAATTAACACAAATTGAAAATGTTTTTTTTTGTTTCCCTATTTTTTCCCCAGAGTGTGCATGTGACAAACTGTCGAAGCCAAAATGTGTTCTGGTAGGTTTCTGTATGATTCCACATGATAATGGATGTGTTCGTGTTATCTCTGTAGTGGATGTGTTCGTGTTATCTCTGTAGTGGATGTGTTCGTGTTATCTCTGTAGTGGATGTGTTTGTGTTATCTCTGTAATGGATGTGTTCGTGTTATCTCTGTAGTGGATGTGTTTGTGTTATCTCTGTAGTGGATGTGTTTGTGTTATCTCTGTAGTGGATGTGTTTGTGTTATCTCTGTAGTGGATGTGTTCGTGTTATCTCTGTAATGGATGTGTTTGTGTTATCTCTGTAATGGATCTGTCCCTGTAATGGATGTGTTTGTGTTATCTCTGCA
>NW_027006127.1:0-3364 GCF_036934945.1 Oncorhynchus masou masou | reverse complement strand
CAGGTCTGGCAGTACTCCAAGCTCCGCTTGCAGGCCATGTGCTGTGGGTGTTTACTGCCAGGGTTCAGTCTTGGCAGTACTGCTTTCCCATAGGTCCAGGCTCTGGTTGCAGGATATATGCTGTGGGTGACAGCAGGCATAGTTCATCTGCGAGAGTAGGCATTTAACCTCTGACTTGTGGAGACTTCAACACCAGGGCTGGTGACTTTTTCATTAGTGGCCTATTCGTTGGATATAAACATTGAAGAGTGCAGGCTCAGATTGCACCGCTGGCGAAGGCCCCGCCCCTGGTTAAAGAATTCTGTTTCTTTTCTTGACAATGTTAATGCTGCAATGTATTGCCAGTAGACATTGATTTAATGATGTCATATGTTTTACCCCCTAACACACTTACAATAACTTTGTTGAACAATCCTGTATGCCAAATAGAATCAAATGCTTTTTGGAAGTCGATAAAGCAAGCGTATATTTTGGTGGACATGTTTATCTATCAGGGTGTTTAGGGTGTAAATATGATCAGTTGTGCGATGTTTTGGTATAAATCCAATTTGGCATTTACTCAAGACATTGTGCTTATTAAGTTAGTTTAGAACTCTTAAATGTATAAGACTACAGAAAACATTCCCTAGGTTACTGTTCAGACAAATGCCTCTGGAATTGTTAGGGTCAAATTTGTCTCCATTCTGAAAGATTGGGGTTATGAGTCCTTGAATCCAATTATAGCCAATTGAAAATTTGTACTAGTGAGTTTGAGCATCTCATTTAGGATGCCATCAGGTCCACAGGCTTTTTTAAATTTGAGGGCCTGAAGTTTCTTACAGAGCTCCTGGTCAGTAATAGTTTAGTTTCTTATAGAGCTCCTGGTCAGTAATAGTTTAGTTTCTTATAGAGCTCCTGGTCAGTAATAGTTTAGTTTCTTACAGAGCTCCTGGTCAGTAATAGTTTAGTTTCTTAAAGAGCTCCTAGTCAGTAATAGTTTAGTTTCTTAAAGAGCTCCTAGTCAGTAATAGTTTAGTTTCTTATAGAGCTCCTAGTCAGTAATAGTTTAGTTTCTTATAGAGCTCCTGGTCAGTAATAGTTTAGTTTATTATATAGCTCCTGGTCAGTAATAGTTTAGTTTATTATATAGCTCCTGGTCAGTAATAGTTTAGTTTCTTATAGAGCTCCTGGTCAGTAATAGTTTAGGTTCTTATAGAGCTCCTGGTCAGTAATAGTTTAGTTTCTTAAAGAGCTCCTAGTCAGTAATAGTTTAGTTTCTTATAGAGCTCCTGGTCAGTAATAGTTTAGTTTCTTATAGAGCTCCTGGTCAGTAATAGTTTAGTTTCTTAAAGAGCTCCTGGTCAGTAATAGTTTAGTTTCTTATAGAGCTCCTGGTCAGCAATAGTTTAGTTTCTTATAGAGCTCCTGGTCAGTAATAGTTTAGTTTCTTATAGAGCTCCTGGTCAGTAATAGTGTAGTTTATAGAGCCCTTGGTCAGTAATAGTTTAGTTTCTTATAGAGCTCCTGGCTGCACACAGTTAGTTTATAGAGCTCCTGGTCAGTAATAGTTTAGTTTCTTGGACCTTGCAAACCAATAGGAACTGGACCTTATAAACCAATAGGGAACTGGACCTTATAAACCAATAGGAGCTGGACCTTACAAACCAATAGGAACTGGACCTTACAAACCAATAGGGAACTGGACCTTATAAACCAATAGGAACTGGACCTTATAAACCAATAGGGAACTGGACCTTACAAACCAATAGGGAACTGGACCTTACAAACCAATAGGAACTGGACCTACAAACCAATAAGGAACTGGACCTTTACAAACCAATAGGAACTGGACCTTATAAACCAATAGGGAACTGGACCTCCAAACTAGGAACTGGACCTAAAACCAATAAGGAACTGGACCTTACAAAACCAATAGGAACTGGAACTTATAAACCAATAGGGAACTGGACCTTATAAACCAATAGGGGACAGGAGCTTATATACCAATAGGGAACTGGACCTCTGAAACCAATAGGGACCTGGACCTTATAACCAATAGGGACAGGACCGTATAAACCATTAGGAAACTGGACCTTATAAAACAATAGGGACAGGAGCTTATAAACCAATAGGGAACAGGACCTTATAAACCAATAGGAACTGGACTTTGCTGTAAACCAATAGGGAACTGGACCTTTTAAACTAATAGGGAACTGGACCTATAAACTAATAGACAGGACCTTATAAACCAATAGGGAACTGGACCTATAAACCAATAGGAACTGGACCTATAAACCAATAGGGACAGGACCTAAACCAATTGGGAACTGACATTATAAAACCAATAGGAAACAGGACCTTATAAACCAATAGGAACTGGACCTTATAAACCAATAGGAACTGGACCTTATATACCAATAGGAAACTGGATCTGACAATCCAACAGGGAACTGGACCTTATAAACCAATAGGGGACAGGACCTTATAAACCAATAGTGTGACTAAGTTCAGGGCAGGGTACTGGGTGAGGCAGAATAGTAACAGTGTTCAAGTTCATGGGCAGGGTACAGGTGGAGGCCGGCAGGACAGTGACTAAGTTCACTAGGCAACACCCCTGCAGTTGGATCCTGGAAGCCCTGACGGCCAACCTGCGGACAAGGGTAGGCAACAACACATCTGCCACACTGATCCTCAACACAGGGGCCCCTCAGGGTGCATGCTTAGTCCCCTCCTGTACTCCCTGTTCACTCATGACGGCGCGGGGACTGCCATGACTCCAACACCCTCATTAAGTTTGCTGACGACACAACAGGGGTCTGCCTGATCACCGGGCCAACAATGAGACAGCCTATAGGAGAGAAAGGTCAGAGAACTGGCAGTGTGGTGCCAGGACAACAACCTCTCCCTCAAAGTGAGCAAGACTAAGGAGCTGATATAGAAATTCCGCTAGATGATTTAGCATGAGATAATCTTTTAGCATGATATAGTTAGCTCGCTAAGTAGATCACGTTTACTGGCTAGTTAGCTTTGCTAGCTAGCTAACTAGCAAATGTTATCTGCTAGATAGCTAGCTAACATCGACATGGCAGAATTTCCATGCGATTTGTTTAGTTAGGTAGCTAAGTAGATAGTAAGTTAGCTAGCTTGCATCCTTTATCAGTACACTAGTGGTTTAAGATTAGCTTACTATCTAGCTAGCTAGCTGACTAGCTAACATATTAGCAAACCCCTTTAATCAGTGGAAGCTAGCTATTAGCCTTAATAAGTCATGTGAAAAACTAGCTCAGTGTTTCAGCTGCACTAATTTAACTGTGTCACTGTTAAGGGATTTTTTTATCAATAATGACTAATTATGTATACATTTCAATGAGGACTGACTAATCAG
>NW_027006126.1:0-3364 GCF_036934945.1 Oncorhynchus masou masou | reverse complement strand
ACCAACCCATGTCTCATGACCAACCCATGTCTCATGACCAACCCATGTCTCATGACGACGACCATGTCTCATGTCTCATGACCAACTCATGTCTCATGACCAACTCATGTCTCATGACGACCGACTCATGACTCATGGCCACGACTCATGTCTCATGACCAACTCATGTCTCATGACCAACCCATGTCTCATGACGACCATGTCTCATGACCAACCCATGTCTCATGACCAACCCATGTCTCACGACCAACCCATGTCTCATGACAGACCCATGTCTCAGACCAACTCATGTCCTACGACCAACCCATGTCTCATGACCAACCCATGTCTCATGACCAACCCATGTCTCATGACCAACTCATGTCCGCTAAACTGTCACGTGCATTCTCTCATTTTAATGTCAACTAGGGCAGTCAAATGATTCAAAAATGAAATTGTGTGTACAGTTCTGTATGTTTGTGAGGGTGGATTTTGGAATTTACTATACCTGTACTGTACTGTACTGTACTGTGGAGTCTATACATGGTGATGATCTACTGACCATAACTGTACTGTGCTGTACTGTGGAGTCTATACATGGTGATGACCTGCAGACCATAACTGTACTGTACTGTACTGTGGAGTCTATACATGGTGATGATATACTGACCATAACTGTACTGTGCTGTACTGTGGAGTCTATACATGGTGATGATCTACTGACCATAACTGTACTGTGCTGTTCTGTGTAGTCTATACATGGTGATGATCTACTGACCATAATTGTTCTGTGTAGTCTATACATTGTGATGATCTACTGACCATAACTGTACTGTGTAGTCTATACATTGTGATGATCTACTGACCATAACTGTACTGTGGAGTCTATACATTGTGATGACCTACTGACCATAACTGGTGATGATCTGTGGAGTCTATACATGGTGATGATCTACTGACCATAACTATGCTGTGGAGTCTATACATGGTGATGATCTACTGACCATAACTATGCTGTGTAGTCTATACATGGTGATGACTACTGACCATAACTGTACTGTGGTCTATACATGGTGATGACATACTAACCATAGTCTATACATGGCGATACTGTTCTACTGACCATAACTGTACTGTGCTGTACTGTGGAGTCTATACATGGTGATGATCTACTGACCATAACTGTACTGTGGAGTCTATACATGGTGATGATCTACTGACCATAACTGTTCTGTGTAGTCTATACATGGTGATGACCTACTGACCATAACTGTACTGTGGAGTCTATACATGGTGATGATCTACTGACCATAACTGTACTGTACTGTGGAGTCTATACATGGTGATGATCTATCGGCCATAATGTACTGTGGAGTCTATACATGGTGATGACCTACTGACCATAACTGTACTGTGAGTCTATACATGGTGATGATCTACTGACCATAACTGTACTGTACTGTGGAGTCTATATAGTGATGATCTACTGACCATGGTGACTGTGGAGTCTACATGGTGATGATCTACATAACTGTGCCTGTGGAGTCTATATAACTGTACTGTGTCTATACATGGTGATGATCTACTGACCATAACTGTACTGTACTGTGGAGTCTATACATGGTGATGACCTACTGACCATAACTGTACTGTGGAGTACTGTGGAGTCTGTATGGTGATGATCTACTGACCATAACTGTACTGTGTGTAGTCTATACATGGTGATGATCTACTGACCATAACTGTACTGTGGAGTCTATACATGGTGATGATCTACTGACCATAACTGTAGTCTATACATGGTGATGACCTGTGACTATGTACTGTGGAGTCTATGGTGATGATCTACTGACCATAACTGTACTGTGGAGTCTATACATGGTGATGATAACTGTACTGACCATAACTGTAACTGTACTGTGGAGTCTATACATGGTGATGATCTACTGACCATAACTGTACTGTACTGTGGAGTCTATACATGGTGATGATCTACTGACCATAACTGTACTGTGGAGTCTATACATGGTGATGATCTACTGACCATAACTGTTCTGTACTGTGGAGTCTATACATGGTGATGATCTACTGACCATAACTGTACTGTGGAGTCATAATGGTGATGATCTACTGTAACTGTGTGGAGTCTATACATGGTGATGATCTACTGACCATAACTGTACTGTGCTGTGGAGTCTATACATGGTGATGACCTACTGACCATAACTGTACTGTGCTGTACTGTGGAGTCTATACATGGTGATGATCTACTGACCATAACTGTTCTGTGGAGTCTATACATGGTGATGATCTACTGACCATAACTGTACTGTGGAGTCTATACATGGTGATGACCTACTGACCATAACTGTTCTGTGGAGTCTATACATGGTGATGATCTACTGACCATAACTGTACTGTGGAGTCTATACATGGTGATGATCTACTGACCATAACTGTACTGTGGAGTCTATACATGGTGATGATCTACTGACCATAACTGTACTGTGGAGTCTATACATGGTGATGATCTACTGACCATAACTGTACTGTACTGTGGAGTCTATACATGGTGATGATCTACTGACCATAACTGTACTGTGGAGTCTATACATGGTGATGATCTACTGACCATAACTGTACTGTACTGTGGAGTCTATACATGGTGATGATCTACTGACCATAACTGTACTGTGGAGTCTATACATGGTGATGATCTACTGACCATAACTGTACTGTACTGTGGAGTCTATACATGGTGATGACCTACTGACCATAACTGTACTGTGCTGTACTGTGGAGTCTATACATGGCGATGACCTACTGACCATAACTGTACTGTGTGCTGTACTGTGGAGTGGTGATGACCTATACCATAACTGTACTGAGTGATGATCTACTGACCATAACTGTACTGTGGAGTCTATACATGGTGATGATCTACTGACCATAACTGTTCTGTGTAGTCTATACATGGTGATGACCTACTGACCATAACTGTACTGTGGAGTCTATACATGGTGATGATCTACTGACCATAACTGTACTGTACTGTGGAGTCTATACATGGTGATGATCTACTGACCATAACTGTACTATACTGTAGGTCTATACATGGTGATGACCTACTGACCATAACTGTACTGTACTGTGGAGTCTATACATGGTGATGATCTACTGACCATAACTGTACTGTACTGTGGAGTCTATACATGGTGATGATCTACTGACCATAACTGTTGCACATGGGTCTATACATGGTGATGATCTGCATTATGTACTGTGGAGTCTATACATGGTGATGACCTACTGACCATAACTGTACTGTGCTGTACTGTGGAGTCTATACATGGCGATGACCTACTGACCATAACTGTACTGTGCT
>NW_027006125.1:0-3364 GCF_036934945.1 Oncorhynchus masou masou | reverse complement strand
TGTGACTGCTGACGGTGAGTGTGGCCGCTGACGGTGAGTGTGGCCGCCGGACGGTGAGTATGGCCGCCGACGGTGAGTATGACCGCCGACGGTGAGTATGGCCGCTGACGGTGAGTATGGCCGCTGACGGTGAGTATGGCCGCTGACGGTGAGTATGGCCGCCGACGGTGAGTATGGCCGCCGACGGTGAGTATGGCCGCCGACGGTGAGTATGGCCGCCGACGGTGAATGTGACCGCTTACAGAAAACAAGTGGAAAACTTGACCTACAAAATGACACAAATAATCCTTTGTAAATCATGAAAGTGCTAAAACATTTCAGGTGATTATTTTGGTCTCACCGATAGCTTTCTATTACAGAGACAAAGCCTACATGGACAGAGAACGTGACTTCTAGCTTTACCCAGGCTAATGTTTGCCATTCAGAAACCTGTTCTGGACCCGGCTAATAGCAGATAGTCAGAACTGGGTCAGAACCATTCTAGAAGTCATTCTAAGGGCAGAACTGTCTCCTGTACCAACCTGGTGCAGGGTGTAGGCCTTGAAGCAGGTCCTCTTGGTGAGCAGAGACGCAGCTCTCCCTGTGGGTGCTGTTAGTAACACCTCGTCCTCTCCCTGTAAAACCCACGACGACGACTGACTTCTTCTTCTCGTCCTTTACCTCCCCTCTAACTGAGAGAGGAGACTCTGCGACAGGGCTTCTTCCTCCCACGCGCGGCTTCCTCCCACGCCTCAGACCCCAAGGAGTCATTCTCAAAGTCCCAGCATGCCTTCCTGACCTTCTCTGGGCTCTGCTGCAAGGCGGCCTTGAACACCAGACTCACCACCGTGGTCTTACCACAGCCCCCCTTACCACTGATCACAGTCACCGGATTGAAGCAGATCATCTCCGCTGCACGTACCTGGTCTGGGTCTAAATCTACTGGAGGGCCCTGGTCTGGGTCTAAATCTACTGGAGGAGGAGAGCCCTGGTCTGGGTCTAAATCTACTGGAGGGCCCTGGTCTGTAAGGGTGATGTAGTCTTGGACAGAGGATCCGCTTGCTGTTCTAACAGCAGTACTAGTACAGTCTGTCTCTGCAGCGCTGCCATCCATATCACACCTTCCATTCAACTCATCAACCTTCCGCTCTGCGTCGGAGTCCACTTCACCTTGATCCTCCCTACTCCCTCCATCCCCTCCCTTCTTCCTCAGCCTCTGCAGAGCTGAAGCAGTCAGCACCTCTATGACATCCAGAGGTATAACCCAGGGCTCTTCCTGCACCAGACAGCGTAGACACTCCGCTATCCCAGTCTCATAAGAATGCAGGTTCTGCAGCGCCACCTTCTGGCGATCCCGTACCACTACGCCCAGCTCTTTGAGGAAGTGGACTGCGTCCCACACCTGAATGAAAGAACGAACTAATTAACTACATTTGAAATTCAAAAACAATACTCAGCAAGCGAACACAACAAACAATACATAAAACACAATGTGGACAGACGTATTTGTTCGGTGTTCCTCGTACCTCCACCTCCACCACGGAGCTACACCCTCTCCTGACCTCGTCACACAGGGTGGGGAGCTCCATGTAGGTACTGCCCGTCCTGTAGCAGTGGTTCTTCAGAGAGTCGTAGACTCGCAGGGCGATTACGCTGCTTCAGAGGGATCTCTTGGAAGAGTTTACACTCATGGAAGGATCTCAGCTGAGCCTCGCAATGGACCACCTTCAACTCCTTGTACATAACCTAGAGAGAGGGGAGTAGGGAGAGAGGGAGGAGGGATTGAGAGGGAGAGAGGGAGGGGGAGTAGGAGAGAGGGAGGAGAGGGAGAGAAGAGAGGGGAGGGAGAGAGGGAGAGGGGAGAGAGGGGAGAGAGGGAGAGGGAGGGAGAGGAGAGAAAGGGAGAGAGGGGGAGAAAGGGAGAGGGAGAGAGAGGGGAGAGAAAGAGAGGGAGGGAGAGGAAGGGAGGGAGGGAGAGGGGAGAGAGAAGAGGGAGAAGAGGAGGGGGAGAGGGGGAGAGGGGGAGTAGGGGGAGAGAGAGAGAGAGGGAGAGAGGGAGGAGGGGAGTAGAGGAGAGGAGGGAGGAGGGGAGAGAAAGGGAGGGGGAGAGAGGGAGAGGAAGGAGAGGGAGAGAAGAGAGAGGGGGAGAGAGGGAGGGGAGAGAGGAGAGGAAGGAGAGGGGAGAGAGGGAGGGGGAGAGGGAGAGGGAGAGGGAGAGGGAGGAGAGGGGAGAGAAAGAGAGGGAGAAGGGAGGGGGAGAGAGGAAGGAGAGAAGAGGGAGAGGGGAGAGAGAGGGAGAGGGAGGGAGAGGGGAGAGAGAGAAGGAGAGAGAGAGAGAAAGTGAGAAGCGATTACTCAACATAATTAATTATTTTCTTATTTTAGTTTATGACAAAGCGTTCATGGCAGATTGGAGGGATGCTATGTGATAGTTCACTGCTGGATTGGTCCGATCGAAGACTACAGAAACTGTTGACAAAGTATGTTAACCAACCACAGTCCACAACCAGCCATGAGGTTACGCTTACATAGTTAAAGCCCAGCTTCCAGACGTCAGTCTTGATAATCTCCTCTATTCTGGCCAGCAAGCTGAGATCCTCCCCTTCCTCCTCTAGCTGTGTAGCACCCTGTTTTTGGCTTTTCTTTCCCGACTCAGGAGCTCTGTGAAGCGCCCTGGCAGTAGGGTAGGCAGGTATCTCATCACATGGGGGTACAGAGAGGCAGCCGTCACGCGCATCCCTGCAACTGACAGACATACCGATGACATGAGCTGTGTTCCAGATACCCATACTAACACACTGTATGTTAGTATACTGTAAACCAACCAGTTGAGCGCACTAGCGCTTCACACGTCTACTGGAAGATGATGCTGTTGCTATGCAACCTATTGCTAGCTTGTTAGCGTAACATATTACTAGCTAGACTTCGGGTGTGTTCGTAACTTCGATCTGTGAGTGCCTGAGTGCGCTCTGGGCGTTTGTAAATTCAGGGTTGTTGTCAGATTCAACGGGTGTTGAGCGTTTGTAACGAACTGTGCTGCTGGAAACAATTGAAATACTTTTTTTGTTGCCAATATTGACCGACACATTCAACGGGTGTTGAGCGTTTGTAAATTCATCAGAGAGTGCTCTGAAATCAGAGTAGATAGCCAGAGCGAATTTAAGCATACTACATACCCAATTTGCATCACAAATAGTATGGTTAGTATGGTATAGTATGGTATAGTATGGTATAGAATGGTTAGTATGGTATAGAATGGTATAGTATGGTATGGTATAGAATGGTTAGTATGGTATAGAATGGTATAGTATGGTATAGAATGGTATGAGTATGGTATAGTATAGTATGGTATGGTATAGAATGGTATGGTATAGTATGGTATGGT
>NW_027006124.1:0-3366 GCF_036934945.1 Oncorhynchus masou masou | reverse complement strand
ACTTCCTGCCATGTGTTACTCGACCTTATACTAGTTTCCCCAAAATATCCAGCATCAGGATTGTCACGACCATGAGGGGAGGTCCCAGGTCCTCGGTCCTGTGTGCTGGAGTCACCCCATCAACTCATTGATATTGACATGTGATCGTGCCACAGCAGTGTGTGTGAGTAAGGCCCTGGGTCAATTCCAGTGCTTATATCTCTCTGAGCACTTTGTTAGTTGTGAGTGAGTGTTAACCGTCAAGTTAGAGGGATTCAGTTTCCACCCTCTCGTTCAGGAGTAGGAACACTAACACTCTGTTTGCCTAGAAAGACAAACCACGCACAGCCTCTTCATGACCTTTGATGTCACCATAAAACATTGACTATGTGGTATTCAGTTTGTCCCTCAGGCATAGTTTGGAACAAGGCCCCTGGCTCTGTGCTGTGCATGCTGACAGGCTATAGCCCTCTGTATAAATCAGATGGAAGTCATAGCAGGAGAATGAGGCCAGATTGCACACAGCAGGGTTGGGGTCAATTCGAATGGAAGGGCAGGCAATTCAGGAAGTAAACTGAAATTAAAATTCAATGATTGAAAAAATTACATCTCAATAAACTGAAAAGGACAATCCTGACACATAGCCTTCTGCTCTGCTTCTCTTTCACTGTGAAAGAGAAAAGCTGACGTAGAGAATTCTCCTAAGAAGTAGTTGTCTGCTTACTCCTGGGTCATACCACTACTGTGCCTCTCTATGACTTGATCCCTACAGAACAGGGAGTGTCCTGGGTCATACCACTACTGTGCCTCTCTCTGACTTGATCCCTACAGAACAGGGAGTGTCCTGGGTCATACCACTACTGTGCCTCTCTATGACTTGATCCCTACAGAACAGGGAGTGTCCTGGGTCATACCACTACTGTGCCTCTCTATGACTTGATCCCTACAGAACAGGGAGTGTCCTGGGTCATACCACTACTGTGCCTCCCTCTGACTTGATCCCTACAGAACAGGGAGTGTCCTGGGTCATACCACTACTGTGCCTCCCTCTGACTTGATCCCTACAGAACAGGGGAGTGTCCTGGGTCATACCACTACTGTGCCTCCCTCTGACTTGATCCCTACAGAACAGGGAGTGTCCTGGGTCATACCACTACTGTGCCTCTCTCTGACTTGATCCCTACAGAACAGGGAGTGTCCTGGGTCATACCACTACTGTGCCTCCCTCTGACTTGATCCCTACAGACCAGGGAGTGTCCTGGGTCATACCACTACTGTGCCTCCCTCTGACTTGATCCCTACAGAACAGGGAGTGTCCTGGGTCATACCACTACTGTGCCTCCCTACTGACTTGATCCCTACAGAACAGGGAGTGTCCTGGGTCATACCACTACTGTGCCTCCCTCTGACTTGATCCCTACAGAACAGGGAGTGTCCTGGGTCATACCACTACTGTGCCTCCCTCTGACTTGATCCCTACAGAACAGGGAGTGTCCTGGGTCATACCACTACTGTGCCTCCCTCTGACTTGATCCCTACAGACCAGGGAGTGTCCTGGGTCATACCACTACTGTGCCTCCCTCTGACTTGATCCCTACAGAACAGGGAGTGTCCTGGGTCATACCACTACTGTGCCTCCCTCTGACTTGATCCCTACAGAACAGGGAGTGTCCTGGGTCATACCACTACTGTGCCTCCCTCTGACTTGATCCCTACAGAACAGGGAGTGTCCTGGGTCATACCACTACTGTGCCTCCCTCTGACTTGATCCCTACAGAACAGGGAGTGTCCTGGGTCATACCACTACTGTGCCTCCCTCTGACTTGATCCCTACAGAACAGGGAGTGTCCTGGGTCATACCACTACTGTGCCTCCCTCTGACTTGATCCCTACAGAACAGGGAGTGTCCTGGGTCATACCACTACTGTGCCTCCCTCTGACTTGATCCCTACAGAACAGGGAGTGTCCTGGGTCATACCACTACTGTGCCTCCCTCTGACTTGATCCCTACAGAACAGGGAGTGTCCTGGGTCATACCACTACTGTGCCTCTCTATGACTTGATCCCTACAGAACAGGGAGTGTCCTGGGTCATACCACTACTGTGCCTCCCTCTGACTTGATCCCTACAGAACAGGGAGTGTCCTGGGTCATACCACTACTGTGCCTCCCTCTGACTTGATCCCTACAGAACAGGGAGTGTCCTGGGTCATACCACTACTGTGCCTCCCTCTGACTTGATCCCTACAGAACAGGGAGTGTCCTGGGTCATACCACTACTGTGCCTCCCTCTGACTTGATCCCTACAGAACAGGGAGTGTCCTGGGTCATACCACTACTGTGCCTCCCTCTGACTTGATCCCTACAGAACAGGGAGTGTCCTGGGTCATACCACTACTGTGCCTCCCTCTGACTTGATCCCTACAGAACAGGGAGTGTCCTGGGTCATACCACTACTGTGCCTCCCTCTGACTTGATCCCTACAGAACAGGGAGTGCTCCTGGGTCATACCACTACTGTGCCTCCCTCTGACTTGATCCCTACAGAACAGGGAGTGTCCTGGGTCATACCACCACTGTGCCTCCCTCTGACTTGATCCCTACAGAACAGGGAGTGTCCTGGGTCATACCACTACTGTGTCTCCCTCTGACTTGATCCCTACAGAACAGGGAGTGTCCTGGGTCATACCACTACTGTGCCTCTCTCTGACTTGATCCCTACAGAACAGGGAGTGTCCTGGGTCATACCACTACTGTGCCTCCCTCTGACTTGATCCCTACAGAACAGGGAGTGTCCTGGGTCATACCACTACTGTGCCTCCTCTGACTTGATCCCTACAGAACAGGGAGTGTCCTGGGTCATACCACTACTGTGCCTCCCTCTGACTTGATCCCTACAGAACAGGGAGTGTCCGCCTGGGTCATACCACTACTGTGCCTCCCTCTGACTTGATCCCTACAGAACAGGGAGTGTCCTGGGTCATACCACTACTGTGCCTCCCTCTGACTTGATCCCTACAGAACAGGGAGTGTCCTGGGTCATACCACTACTGTGCCTCTCTATGACTTGATCCCTACAGAACAGGGAGTGTCCTGGGTCATACCACTACTGTGCCTCCCTCTGACTTGATCCCTACAGAACAGGGAGTGTCCTGGGTCATACCACTACTGTGCCTCCTCTGACTTGATCCCTACAGAACAGGGAGTGTCCTGGGTCATCACCACTATCACTGTGCCTCCTCTGACTTGATCCCTACAGAACAGGGAGTGTCCTGGGTCATACCACTACTGTGCCTCCCTCTGACTTGATCCCTACAGAACAGGGAGTGTCCTGGGTCATACCACTACTGTGCCTCCCTCTGACTTGATCCCTACAGAACAGGGAGTGT
>NW_027006123.1:0-3366 GCF_036934945.1 Oncorhynchus masou masou | reverse complement strand
CTTTACAGGTACATACAGGTCTTTACAGGTACATACAGGTCTTTACAGGTACATACAGGTGTTTACAGGTACATACAGGTCTTTACAGGTACATACAGGTCTTTACAGGTACATACAGGTGTTTACAGGTACATACAGGTCTTTACAGGTCTTTACAGGTACATACAGGTCTTTACAGGTACATACAGGTCTTTACAGGTACATACAGGTCTTTGCAGGTACATACAGGTCTTTACAGGTACATACAGGTCTTTACAGGTACATACAGGTCTTTACAGGTACATACAGGTCTTTGCAGGTACATACAGGTCTTTGCAGGTACATACAGGTCTTTACAGGTACATACAGGTCTTTGCAGGTACATACAGGTCTTTACAGGTACATACAGGTCTTTGCAGGTATACAGGTCTTTACAGGTACATACAGGTCTTTGCAGGTACATACGGGTACATACAGGTCTTTGCAGGTACATACAGGTCTTTGCAGGTACATACAGGTCTTTACAGGTACATACAGGTCTTTACAGGTTCATACAGGTCTTTACAGGTACATACAGGTCTTTACAGGTGCATACAGGTGTTTACAGGATCATACAGGTCTTTACAGGTACATACAGGTCTTTACAGGTACATACAGGTCTTTACAGGTACATACATGTCTTTACAGGTACATACAGGTCTTTACAGGTACATACAGGTACATACAGGTACATACAGGTCTTTGCAGGTACATACAGGTCTTTACAGGTACATACAGGTACATACAGGTCTTTACAGGTACATACAGGTGTTTACAGGTACATACATGTCTTTACAGGTACATACAGGTACATACAGGTACAAACAGGTCTTTGCAGGTACATACAGGTCTTTGCAGGTACATACAGGTGTTTACAGGTACATACAGGTGTTTGTAGGTACATACAGGTGTTTGTAGGTACATACAGGTGTTTACAGGTACATACATGTCTGTACAGGTACATACAGGTGTTTGCAGGTACATACAGGTGTTTACAGGTACATACAGGTGTTTACAGGTACATACAGGTGTTTGCAGGTACATACAGGTGTTTACAGGTACATACAGGTCTTTACAGGTACATACAGGTCTTTACAGGTACATACAGGTGTTTACAGGTACATACAGGTGTTTACAGGTACATACAGGTGTTTGCAGGTACATACAGGTGTTTACGGTACATACATGTCTGTGCAGGTACATCAGGTGTTTACAGGTACATACAGGTGTTTACAGGTACATACATGTCGGTACATACAGGTGTTTACAGGTACATACAGGTGTTTGCAGGTACATACAGGTGTCTTACAGGTACATACAGGTGCTTTGCAGGTACATACAGGTGTTTACAGGTACATACAGGTCTTTACAGGTACATACAGGTGTTTACAGGTACATACAGGTGTTTACAGGTACATACAGGTGTTTACAGGTACATACAGGTGTTTGCAGGTACATACAGGTGTTTACAGGTACATACAGGTGTTTACAGGTACATACAGGTGTTTACAGGTACATACAGGTGTTTACAGGTACATACAGGTGTTTGCAGGTACATACAGGTGTTTGCAGGTACATACAGGTGTTTACAGGTACATACAGGTGTTTGCAGGTACATACAGGTGTTTACAGGTACATACATGTCTGTACAGGTACATACAGGTGTTTGCAGGTACATACAGGTGTTTACAGGTACATACAGGTGTTTACAGGTACATACAGGTGTTTGCAGGTACATACAGGTGTTTACAGGTACATACAGGTGTTTACAGGTACATACAGGTGTTTGCAGGTACATACAGGTGTTTACAGGTACATACAGGTGTTTACAGGTACATACAGGTGTTTACAGGTACATACAGGTGTTTACAGGTACATACAGGTGTTTACAGGTACATACAGTTTGCAGGTACATACAGGTGTTTACAGGTACATACAGGTGTTTACAGGTACATACAGGTGTTTACAGGTACATACAGGTGTTTGCAGGTACATACAGGTGTTTACAGGTACATACAGGTGTTTGCAGGTACATACAGGTTTTTACAGGTACATACAGGTGTTTGCAGGTACATACAGGTGTTTGCAGGTACATACAGGTGTTTACAGGTACATACAGGTGTTTACAGGTACATACAGGTGTTTGCAGGTACATACAGGTGTTTACAGGTACATTGGGTGTTACAGGTACATACAGGTGTTTACAGGTACATACAGGTGTTTGCAGGTACATACAGGTACAGGTACATACAGGTGTTTGCAGGTACATCACAGGTGTTTACAGGTACATACAGGTGTTTACAGGTACATACAGGTGTTTACAGGTACATACAGGTGTTTGCAGGTACATAGGTGTTTTTGGTACATACAGGTCTTTTACAGGTACACATACAGGTGTTTGCAGTACATACAGGTGTTTACAGGTACATACAGGTCTTTACAGGTACATACAGGTGTTTGCGGGGTACATACAGGTGTTTACAGGTACATACAGGTGTTGCAGGTACATACAGGTCTTTAGGTACATACAGGTCTTTGAGGTACATACAGGTCTTTACAGGTACATACAGGTGTTTACAGGTACATACAGGTGTTTACAGGTACATACAGGTGTTTACAGGTACATACAGGTGTTTGCAGGTACATACAGGTGTTTACAGGTACATACAGGTGTTTGCAGGTACATACAGGTGTTTACAGGTACATACAGGTGTTTACAGGTACATACAGGTCTTTACAGGTACATACAGGTGTTTGCAGGTACATACAGGTGTTTACAGGTACATACAGGTGTTTACAGGTACATACAGGTGTTTACAGGTACATACAGGTGTTTACAGGTACATACAGGTGTTTGCAGGTACATACAGGTCTTTACAGGTACATACAGGTGTTTACAGGTACATACAGGTGTTTGCAGGTACATATCGGGTGTTTACAGGTACATACAGGTGTTTGCAGGTACATACAGGTGTTTGCAGGTACATACAGGTGTTTACAGGTACATACAGGTGTTTACAGGTACATACAGGTGTTTACAGGTACATACAGGTGTTTGCAGGTACATACAGGTGTTTACAGGTACATACAGGTGTTTACAGGTACATACAGGTTTGTCTACAGGTCTTTGCAGGTACATACAGGTGTTTGCAGGTACATACAGGTTTTACAGGTGCATACAGGTGTACTTGCAGTCTGACATGCTCTTTAAGCTTTGGCAAGGTGTGGTTTCTGTCTGGTCTCTGTCCTCCTGCAGGTCTTCTTCTGACCACTGCAGTCTTCAGACTCTAAACTCTCACTAAGAGTATTGTTCCACTAGATCGGTTGTTCTAGGCTCTCTGTTAGCCA